>NW_015513275.1:0-817 GCF_001515645.1 Sinocyclocheilus grahami | reverse complement strand
GTAGAATTAGTCTGGGATAGAGTTCTGGAAAAGTATTCTTGTGTTACATACATAAAACATACAATTATTCCTGAAAGAAAAATAGTTTATTCTGGAGAGTGAGTTGTTTGCATTAAGTGAGGAAAAAGACTATGATTTGAATCTTCTGATTTTTATGCTGGTGTGTATTATGTTTTAAATTATTAATATATAACATAATGCTCACCCAAATGTACTTGTGTTTCAGGCACCAGTGGAGTGGATGAGACTCGTGTGTTCATCAGTTCTGGTGAAAATGTCCGTCTGCTCTGTAACAATACTCTTCATGACTGCAAATTAACTACATGGAACTATAACAGATTCAGTCATTCAGCAGCAGTTGAACTGATTAATTTAGGGATGAAGAAGACAGACACAGAGAGTCATGAGAGACTGAGTCTGGGGTCTGACTGCTCTCTGAACATCAAGAACATCACAAAAGAAGAGTGTGGCATTTACACCTGCCGACAGTTTGTGAATGACAAACAACAAGGAACTGATGCTCGTGTTTATCTACATGTTCTTCATGGTAACGTTATTATCATGTGGTCAATTAAAAAAGGGCAGATTCTTCACTTAAACTATCATGATGATTGAAGAGTCTGTGATGTGTGTCTTGTGTTTCAGTCTCTCCATCATCCTCCTCCTCATCCTCACAGACTGAGATCAGTGCAGGCCGCTCTGTGACTCTCTCTTGTCAGTTGTATTCGTATGCTGGAGTCTCTTGTGATGATTCAGTGGTTGAATCATCACAAGATCACCTGTGCAAGAAGAGCTGGTGAGTTTTTCAGCTGATTCA
>NW_015513274.1:6711-7409 GCF_001515645.1 Sinocyclocheilus grahami | reverse complement strand
GAAAGGACAAATTGAAATCGCATCATATGACCCCTTTAACTGAAAAATGTAATTGTTTCCACAATAAACAGATTTATGATGATTCTAAGCAATTTGAATAACTGCATTTTTTAAATATGAATATTTAAATAAAATTGAATGCATGCAAATAGTTAATAATAAACTATGCCATGTTTTTTCTGAGTACAGAAATCTTACCTGTTTCATTTATGTATGACTGACAAAAATGCATCACATTAAGTTTATGTTAGAATTGTGTAACCCAAATTTACAAATGCATAAATCCTAAATTCAGGGCCTAATTTTTTTCCTGAGTGTGGTAAATTAGTCTAACAGTACAATTGTTATGGTTATAGAGCATGAATATAGAATATGCAATCACAAGTGTGCATTTATTAGCATTTAGTGAGTCAGAACTATCCGTTTTATAAGACATATTTCATAATAACACACTCCTTTAATGCCAATAACCTAATTCACATATTTCCAGTGAACCCACATGCCCTTAACTCAAATTTAAACCCAGATGTGACTAAAATAATGTTCAAATATCACCCACACGCACACTCAGAGCGGTTTGCATCTAGTCTGAAAGGTTAATCACAGCAGATAGCGTCCAACAGAAAAATTTGATTTGTATTCCCAAGCAGAATGACTCATAATGAGCGATATGTTTTGTGTGTGTGTGTGTGTGTGTG
>NW_015513274.1:4746-5610 GCF_001515645.1 Sinocyclocheilus grahami | reverse complement strand
TTTGAGCAAATTTTCCTTTGAGCCACATTCAGCCTTTGCTCCTGAGGACAGTGATGGGAAATTACCGCTTGTCTCTGGGACAGTGACAGCATCATCAACTACACACTTATATTTCAGCTTTAGAATGAAAAGACAAACAGGACCTGTCTTGTCCGGTTCTTTGTCAAGATTTACATTTGCATTTATTCATTTAGCAGATGCTTTTATCCACATACAAATGAGGGAAAACAAGTCATTTATCATAAAGGAGCCGAAAATATTAGCAATGGCGCCATAGTGGATTTCAAGAGTAAATCAGAAAAGCATTAGTAAAGCGGCAGAAGACAGGAAAGGATATTTTAATAGAAAAAGTGCCTTTATTTATGGTTATGAATTAGCTGAATGCACAGTAAGGATCAATAAAACAAACCTGTTTTAAATGTTCAAAAACTTTAATGCGTTGCTTTTGCAGCTTCTGTGAGTTTTTAAAATGTGTATTTTAAATGTAACCCTATTTCATGTGAAGTTTTAAATTCGCACACTAACAAAAAAAGGACCATATTGTAGTAGCACCATGGTATACCATGTTTAAAAGTACTATAGTATTACCATTTGACACAATCACTGTACCACTGTGAGTTTAGTGTCACTGAGATACTATTTGTATTTGTATTATAATTTGGAATTAGTTTTTAGTTTGATATTTTCTGTTTTTGTTTTACTTAAAGTTTTAGTAATTTTGATATTTTTATTTTTCTATATGGTTTTTATTTTAGTTTTTAGTTATTTTAGAATGATTAAGTTAAACTAAATGAAAATGAGAAATGTTTCCTTGGCATCTAACAGAAATAAAAGTTATATTATTAAAATTAAATTATATATATA
>NW_015513274.1:2191-3521 GCF_001515645.1 Sinocyclocheilus grahami | reverse complement strand
TTCTGAAGGATCACGTGACACTGAAGACTGGAGTAATGATGCTTTCCCATCATAGAAATGTTAAAATATTCAAATTGAAAACTCTAATTATAAAAATATTTCCCAAGATTACCATTTTTACTGTATTTTTAGCTAAGAAATACAAACTCTTGAATAATATTGCATTTGTCAATGTGCATCCCGCAATGCAACGTGCTTAACCTGACAACCCAAAAGTCTAACATTATGTGATGAGACTTCTTATGCAATTTTCTCTTGGACTGGAATGAGTCACAATAACTCTAAGACACTAGCTGGAGACCATTTGCTAGGTTTAGCATGCTAGTTTAGTCATGTGACAGATCTGAAGACATAGACGCCCTTCACACAAATCTGACTTAATAGGGAACTCGATTATATTGGCATTCAATAAAGAAGCAAAGTTTAAAAATATACAAAGGCTTTATTCAACCATTTAAATATGTACAATTTCTGTGATGAGACAGACAAGAATTGATCATTTCGTCAATAAAACATTTACAATTTTTATAAAATCTTATAAAACATTTATAATACTGAAGAGGCTGTTTAACCTCCTTAAGTCTCTTTTTTTTGGCGTAGAGAATGATTGTGGTTTTTCACTTTGTGCAGCGGCCACAAATGTGGCCAAATTCACTTCACATTTCGGAAGATGATAAAACATTCATTTTTTTTTTTTTTGTAAAAAGTCTTTCAAAACAATTAAGAACCTAAAAGGTAGTTCTTGTAACATTTTCCGGTCTGGTGCTCAGAGGCGACGGATGTTGCGTTTGCTTCGAGCCGAGCCGGCGAGGAGTGTTTTCTGTGAAGTGGAGAAGGTCCGGATGGTATTGCGGCACGGCGCAGAGCTGTGGAACGCTGATTGACACAGTGTGCAAAACTCAAAAGCACAGCTGGTGCGTGAGCACACAGCCTTCTTCATGGCTGCGTTGTACCGTGCTGCAAAGCCACAGAGGATACATGATCGTAGAGATTCATCCTGTTTGAGCGACTGGGCAACCTAGAAGAGAACGACACCATTAAAATCAGCTGCCAACCACACGCAACTATTACTAAAGTCATGCGTGTATCAGTGAATACAGACACAATCTGGTGTTATTGGGAGATTTCTCCTTTACCTCATGAAACTGCTGGAAGCGACTTGACTTGGATGTGTTTCGCGCTCCACCCGTCTGGCACTGCGGCTTCTTAACGGCCTTGTGAACGGGCGTAGAGGCGACGGTCTGCATGCAGGAGAACACCACCCTGCTCAAGGTGAAGTCTCGTGATAATGAGCACACGGAGCGACCAGAGTCCTGAAAGCAACAGAAAC
>NW_015513274.1:350-1184 GCF_001515645.1 Sinocyclocheilus grahami | reverse complement strand
AAAAAAAAAAAAAAACTGAAACTGGTTACAAACATTCTTCAAAATATCTTCCTGTGTGTTCTGCACAAGAACGTCATATGCGTTTGGAATCACGTGAGTGTGAGTAAATGACAGAATTTCCTTTTTTTTGGTGGACTAACCCTTTAAAGTTGGAATAAAACTGCACACAGATGAATTGCTCCAGTTTTGCCGTTCTATAAAGTCTCTTACCCTTAACGTTCTCTCTGCTTCTCTGCAGCGCCGGAGGGCCACCTGATCTTCGCAAATGATTTTGCGCCACGTCCGGCTCACTTTTCTACAGCTGCGAAAGACCAAAAACAGTCAGTCATTCTGAGTCACATCAGAGTGAGATTCAGATCAAATCACAGAAGAAATAACAAAACTAAACCGGATGTTACCTCACTAAGTCGCAATCTCCCAACAGGCCCAATATCCTGGCAAGGACATGCCTCATGTCTTTCCTCAACAGGCCGCAAAGGACGTCCACAAACTGCCGTCCCATCTTCCCACCGATCACATTATTCAGCCCATAGTTCTCAGCAACCTTATCGACGACGGTCCAGTCGTAACTTTTGCTCTTTTGAAAGCCTTTAGCCAGCTCTCTGCACACCTCCTCCTGAAACTTCAACACGGGCAGACAGGGCGCAGAATGACACTCCACGGCCAAGGATTGAGAGGACACGCATTTCTCTTCACTCCTCTCCAGAGAGTCCACGCCATCCACATCCCCGTGATCCACCTGGCTGTTTTGGAGGGAAAGGTAGCCGCTGTCCTCGGTTAGGCCGCTACTGCTGATAATCACCTCGTCGTCTGATGCCACATCTAGAGAATGAC
>NW_015513274.1:0-340 GCF_001515645.1 Sinocyclocheilus grahami | reverse complement strand
GGGCTGATCTCCGTGGCGAATCCCTGTGGCCCTTCACCTCACCGAGGTCTGTTTCGGCTTTCTCCATGTGGCATAAAACTGTTGAATCGTTGTAGCTTGGACACTTCATATTGAGGCCGATCCAGACACAGTAAACTAGAGGAAAGGAGAAATATGACATGTTAATGTTTACACAAATTGTTGATCCAGGTTATATATCAGCAGTAACATAAGCATTTTACATAAATCCACATAGGCCAGACTACTACTTACATGTACTAACAGTACACGAGGATATAACTTACTGGAAATGCATTAACAAATGGCTGACTCTCTTGATGTTTTACGTGTCTAATAACTT
>NW_015513273.1:0-1638 GCF_001515645.1 Sinocyclocheilus grahami | reverse complement strand
AGACGTTTCCAGCGTCTCTATAAAGATACAGATGGCAACAAAGGTTGTGCCAGGATCCGCCGCAAGATCAGGGAGGAGAAGGGGATCCTGACATCAATTGTAGAGAAATACAACAAAATGGTTCCAATCACAGAAACACAGAAAATTTTGTCTGGTGAGACAGCTTGGCCATGGCAGCTACCACACAGTGGTATGTACACTAGTCTTCTGACAATTCTTATACATAATTGACATTACCCACAATGCTTCAAATGTCAATCTGCAATCTCAAATGATTTGAAAGATTCTTTGAAGGTTGATGCATGACGTAAGTTTTTCTCATGTATTCCAGACTCTGTCGATCTAAGGACAAAGAGAAAGGCATTCGACATCATCAAGTCAGTAAGGAGACTTCAGGAAGAGCAGAAGATTCTTATTACAGAGATGGACAACCATTGGAAATATCTTTCAACTCGTGCTGAGGCCCTCATAGAACTGTCCTGCTTGTTTGCCAGTGAGACACTGAAAAGTATGTATTTGTAATATATGGCACAAACATAAGCATAGGGTTGCCCCTGACCAAAGATTGTCCTGGAAAATGGGTTTATTTTATTGTACCACAAGTGGCTGTAGCTGTATAAGCCATCATTACACTTTGCCCAAATCTCTCTCCAATTGGTAGCTGAAAGTTTGCAATCTTGCTTTGTTGGAGTTGTCCTTGAAACTCTTTCAATGTTCCAATTTTGAATTTCTTGCCCCACATATGTAATTACTATCTAATAACTGCGGGGACCATCCGTGTCATCCATAATATCTGTCCGTGAGAGTCACCACACGCTGTGGAGTTTGTTTGTTTGTTTGGGTTTTTTTTCTGCAACTGTACAACCAATCCAAATTAGTCAATTTTTCTGACAGACTAACATTGTTGCGTTACTATTAGGGGGCAGCCCTAATAAACATACACAACAATGATTACTGTTTATAAAGTTTTTAAGGGAGGCCTAATGTTACTTTATTCTTCTTTTAAGATTCGCAATGTGGCATAAGTGAAGAGGGTTTGAAAGGTCTGCAGAGCATCATCCACAGAAAGCAACGTAAAATCAGAGATATGAGGGTGCAAGCAAGAGACTGTTACCTGCAAGTTTTGTCTGGAGCAGAGAACATCAACTTCTTAAACAAATCGTCAGCTGAATGAGTGACTTCGAAATTTCTGATGACGAACTATAGTCCACAAGACTGTGATACCTATTTTTTTCTTGACAGTGACCTTGACCCTAACCCTGAATCTAAAGTGTGTAATAAAATCAGCTTTTCATCACCTTATAAATATTACCAAAGTGTAGTGTCTTTTTTTCACATACATAGAAATGAATGCAAGCATGCCTCTACAACCAGTCAGTGGTGGAAATTAAGTGCATTATTGTAAGGCTAAGTCATGTACTGTACTAAAGTACAGATTTAAGGTACTTGTACTCTAGATGATTTGTTTCTTCTCATGCCACTGTGTATTTCTACTAGGCTACAGTTCAAAGAAACAAATATTTTTTTTACTGAATTTGTCAGCACATGAAGAGCTTATAAAATATTACATTTTGGTATAAATAAAACTACTCTGTAGTTTATACCTACAGTATAAGTACAGCCAAAACAATTAGTCAA
>NW_015513272.1:6986-7401 GCF_001515645.1 Sinocyclocheilus grahami | reverse complement strand
CCACCATGCTGAAGGAGATTTTGAAAGGTTTGGACTACCTGCACTGTGAGAAGAAAATCCACAGGGACATAAAAGGTGTGTACGCAGAGGAATATTTGTGTCTGCTTGGATGAGTGGGTGTGACGTCTTTGTTTTTCCACTGCCGTTTGTTTTTCCACTTGTTTGAACTATGCAGGGTGAGGTAGATTCCGGACGGCTGGTCTGCAAATAGCTGCACTGATTGATGTTGTGTCTTCAGTAGTTTTATTATTGTTATTATTATTGTAATTTTGAAAGGACTGGAGCTCAACCTTAAACTTGTGATTTGATAAAGGATTTTACATCTTAACCTCGAGTTGAGGGTTTGAACATTTGAAAATGACGAATTTAAGACAAAGCTGAATTTTCAGCATCATTTCTTCAGTCTTCAGTGTCA
>NW_015513272.1:2258-3346 GCF_001515645.1 Sinocyclocheilus grahami | reverse complement strand
GAGCTCGATATGTGTTCAGCTTTGTGAAGTTGTTTTTGTTCTCAGGCTGATATTTGGTCTCTCGGGATCACTGCCATTGAGCTGGCCAAGGGCGAGCCCCCGAACTCAGACATGCACCCCATGAGAGTGCTCTTCCACATCCCCAAGAACACACCACCCACCCTCAACGGAGACTTCTCCAAGACTTTCAGAGAGTTTGTGGACTCCTGTCTCAACAAAGACCCTACATTTGTAAGCACAGTTCAAGCATGGCTTTCTCATGTAGGAATACTGCACTTACACTAGGGTTGTCACTAAAGTTTCAATATATAGGGACAAAAATGCCCCTGTATGAACTTACAGTTATGCAGCATCACACAAGCAAGAGTACTGTTTTTCCAGAATATTGTCAATATTGTGTTTTTGCTCTGTCGCCAATGAAAATGATTCCAAATGAAGACACAACATGTTTTGTTCCTGAATGTATAATTTCATATTTTAAAAAAAAAGTTATTTATGCAATTGTAATTATGTACATCTAAATACTGCTTTAGATGCAGATTCTGTGCTAAAAATGGGTTTTGTTGATACTGATTTCATTCGATTAATAACAGCTTATAGTGTCTTACTATTCTGAATGAAATTGATTAAATGTAAGAATTTGCCATATATCAGGATGTATACTTTAAATGGGGAAAGACAGAATGCTTTTATTTAAGTAAAATGGCCATGGAAATCTTTTTAAGTGTGCATTAAGGTATAATATATGCCAGTGCCACATCTGAGCTTCACATGACAGTATTTAGTACTGTGCCGTTTTGAGAAGTATTTTGATTATACGACTGGTGCACCGTTAAACTGTGCAGCGCTAACTTGTGCTGATGTGTTTGTAAAGTGATAAAGGTAATAAAATGTCATATCTACTTTTCTCAGAGGCCAACAGCAAAGGAACTCCTGAAGCACAAATTCATCGTTAAATACGCCAAGAAGACATCCTACCTCTCCGAGCTCATTGACCGGCTGAAGCGCTGGAAAGCCGAGGGTCACAGCGATGGAGAATCGAGTTCTGACTCCGACTCGTAAGCATGCAGCGAGCACACAGATGCATT
>NW_015513272.1:0-531 GCF_001515645.1 Sinocyclocheilus grahami | reverse complement strand
TGTGTTGTAGCTAAAATCGCAGCACAGTGACGATGACAAGACGAGAGTTCTGGAGCAGCTGGAGAAGAGCCTGCATGTGGCTGAAGACATCTGTCCTGGTGTCACAGACCGGATGATCAGCCACATCCTGGAGAGGGTGCAGAGGTCAGACACACTACTGACATGTTTCTGACAGCGGGCAACCGTTTACAGCCTAGTGTTTGTGTACTATTTTGTAGCAGTAAACATTAGAAGTAGCGGTTGACTGATATATCATCAAGACCGTTATTACTGACCAATATTTGGGATTTTTTTTATTGTTCTGCAAGACCCCCCTTCATGTTTAGTATATCTTATTGCACTATTTTGCTTTTAATGCACGTAGATTGATATTTTATTTACCAAGATCTCTTAAAGGAATAGTTCACCAAAATATGAAGAATTGCTGCAAATGTTTCTTCATGAGATTTGGAGAAATGTAGCATTGCAGTGTCACCAGTGGATCCTATCAGCAGTGAATGGGTGCCGTCAGAATGAGAGTCCAAACAGCTG
>NW_015513271.1:6761-7405 GCF_001515645.1 Sinocyclocheilus grahami | reverse complement strand
AAATATTAATGCAAAATTATCCGACTTGCACACAAAATCATGTTTCCCTTGGTTATATTTCTCTATTTTTTTTGTGCTCTCAGACATTTTCTGCTCACATTTTAATTTTTTTGTATGCATATGCAGTTTCTCCCTTTGCTATTGTTTCCACATTCTGCGCTTGCTCTTCCAAATGTTGCAGTTAAGAGTTTCATGTAAATCAGGGCAGGTTTAAGAGTCATCATTGGTCCACTAGTTCTAGATTGACAGCTCCTCCTCTAGCCAAGCAGATGAAGAGGGGCGGTGACGTCACTCCAGTGCGCCCCATTTGCTGCCGATGCGGTGTTCTGTTCACTTTTACAGGTGAAAATGGGTAACTGTCAGCTGGGGCCAAAAATTACTATTTTGAAAAGTATAACGTGTTAAATTACTCCGTTACTAAAAAAGTAATCAAATTACAGTAACGCGTTACTAAGTAATACGTTACTGCCCAACACTGGTCAGGTATAGGTGAGCCAGGCACATATAACCGTGATTTCGCGATTCCGGTGCATATAGTGGCTTCTCCCTTTCACCATGTGAGCATAGGCGAATAAATACAGGTAAATATAACCGCTCAATTAACGTTAACGGATCGCCAGGTAGGCGTACAGCAGTGACAGACA
>NW_015513271.1:2133-2764 GCF_001515645.1 Sinocyclocheilus grahami | reverse complement strand
GACATGTGAATAATCCCGCCCACTCTAAAGCGATACTAAACTGCAATGGAAACGCAAACCGAGCCAAACCGAGCCGTGCCGAGCCGTACCACACAGTGGAAAAGTGCCATAAGTGCTGCTGGCTGCCCTTAACATCCACATTCAGCAACTGCTCTCATTCAGGTAAAAGTGGAGGAGATCACTTCCCTTAGCTATTGTCTCAGAGTATCGGTCTTGATGTCACTTACTCTCATTGAAATGGAAAACACACTTTTCCTTTGAATTTGCATGTCAATTCAATCAAATCGTAAAGAATGATAGAGCTTAAAAGAGGAATTAGGAGAAAAGAGGAAAGCAGCATTTGCTAAGCGTTTATGTATTGGTAAGCTGGTATGCTTTCCTTTGAAGTCTGGTTTGAAATCAAACCACAACATGAGAGCCTGAAAAATGGCAAATAAGTCTTTAATCCGGTTTCATGTTTCTGTACACCAAAACCTGAAAGCTGAACAGCTAAAACTAAGCACAAAGAGGAAAATAAAACATCAGATCAGACAGGAAGAGTTTCCCGACAGTCCAAAATGAGTCTTAAGTTTAATTGCTTCAGTATTTCTGATAATCTCTTGTTTAAAAAGAATATCGCAACACAGACAAA
>NW_015513271.1:0-785 GCF_001515645.1 Sinocyclocheilus grahami | reverse complement strand
TACTACTACTACTACTACTACTATTAATAATAATAAAATAATAATAATTTTAAAAGAGCAAAAACCACATTAAAATTAAAAATACATCCTTGTTGTATTTGTGTTTCATTTTGAAAATATTTAATTTAATACTCTAAAATGTCCTGTGTTTTAACCAGCAAGTAAAAAAATAATAATACTGAACTGCTTTAATTTACACTACCATTTAAAAGTTGGGCTTTTATTGAATCAATACATTAAAAACAGTAATTATTGTGGAATATTATTACAATTTAAAATGACTATTTTCTATTTTAATATATTTTAAAAATGTAATTTATTTCTGTGATCAAGGCTGAATTTTTCAGTATCATTGGATCATTGATCCTTCAGAAATCATTATAATATGCTGATTTGTTGCTCAAGAAACATTTCTTTTTAATACCAATGTTGCAAACATTTTTCTGGAATCTCAGAAAAAAAAACATCTTACAGACACCGAACTTTTGAATGGTATAAAGAATTCGTTTTTAAAAGTTTTAACAAAATAACATTGACAATTATGCTATAAAAATACAAATTTTATGCAGTTCTGCTTCTCAAGTACTTTAAGTTTTTTTTTTTTGCAGTGATAATCAGACAAGAGGTACACATTATGCCAGCTGTGACAGGAAGGACTGTCAACTTAACTGTATTAAGCACAAATGTATTTGTTGGCTCCACAGCTTTGACCCGAAGTCAGTGACATTCAAATGGAGGGTGGGATGAATGGCTAAAAATGTCTGGTAGCTGAAGACCGTCTGAAC
>NW_015513270.1:7156-7405 GCF_001515645.1 Sinocyclocheilus grahami | reverse complement strand
ACCTTTTTGTAGTGATTTTCCTGCCATTGATGAATTTAGTGGAGGTTGACACAGAGCGGAAGCTGCCCATGCCTCCGCCACCTCCCCCTCCACCAAATGAAGTTGAAGAGAAAGAAGTTAATCCACCTCCTCCCATATGCCCAAAGGGAGAGAAACCTAACAAAATAATAAAATAAAATAAAAAGAGGAATATTATGGCACCAAAAATACATTTTCAAGAGTTTTCTAATCCACGAGTTGTCCTGATTC
>NW_015513270.1:4938-5541 GCF_001515645.1 Sinocyclocheilus grahami | reverse complement strand
CTTACCATCTGACAGGACTTCATAAGCTTCTGAAAGCTGCTTAAACTTCTTTTCTGCCTCTTCCTTGTTATCTGGATTCTTATCTGGATGCCACTTGAGAGCTAGTTTCCTGTAACTACAAGGGAAATACAGCTTGACTAGGTGATAAATGAGCCAAGACAGGCAGAATACCATAACACAACTAAAAAAAAATCATTAGTGCTACTATTTTGTAAATCTGAATTACTATTAAAATAATTCAGAATAGCATGCATTGTTAGGGATATTAAGAGCACTAAGTGAAACCAAAGATTAACTTACGCTTTTTTGATGTCATCTGGAGATGAATTTCTCTGCACCCCTAAAATCACGTAATAGTCGTCATCCATGGCCACTGACTTCAATTGCTGGCAATCAAACAGGGGTAAACAACAAAATAATAATAATTAGCACATATCTGCAGGCATTATAACTATATACTAATCTACTGTATCATTTGATGCATGAATTTTTAAGGCCTCTATATTTTCAACAGGATAAAAACATTGCTGAAAAATCTGTTGTACACACAATCTTGCAAGAACAAAGTTTATATTGTTATAACTATTTCAAATGAATATCTAC
>NW_015513270.1:2613-4008 GCF_001515645.1 Sinocyclocheilus grahami | reverse complement strand
TGTGTGGCAAACACCTTGGGGCACTAACGTCATATCATGATGGGTTTATTTGCACATAACACATAATATTTTGAGTGTTAGTAGAGAAGGATGCATGTGCAAAATAAGAGACAGAGAGGTGCTATAGATGTCACATTGTCATTACCCCATTAACAATATGACAAAACGTTCATTTATGAATATAAGCAATGCATTTTGGTGCAATGCAAATAGATGGCCACTAAAATACACTGGATAAAAGCAGCAGAGGCAAAATTCACCTACAAAAAGAAAGAACATTCTGTGATGATTTACTCATCCTTATGTTGTTCCAAAGCTGTATGACTTACATTCTTCAGTGGAGCAAAGAGGAAATGTCAGGCAGAACGACAGTCTCTGTAACCATTCACTTTCATTTAATGCACAAAAGATGCAATCAAAGTGAATAATGACTGAGGCTGTCATTCTGACAATTATCTCTTTTTGTGTTTCGCAGAAGAAAGAAAATCATGCAAATTTGTAACAACATGAGGGAGAGAAAATTGACAATGACTGTTCATATTCGGGTGAACTACGTTATCTCTTTAAAGCTTCTCTATTCCAACAAGCTAACCAACCACCAACAACGCTATCAATAAATCCCATTAATACCTGACTAATTAAAAGCTTACCCCTTTTTCTAACCCACACTTCCAGCAGACCAAAACATCGCAACAGCGATATAACTTGCTGTTATTCATATTTCGACCTGGCAACCTTGGCATCTTTTAGATGAGCTAACGTTAGCCAGCTAGCATCAATGCTATGAGTTGGCGAGCAGGTTTTATTATTACGTTACTTATCTCATAGAGTAAAGCTCTAGCGTAAGCCTGGAAACATATTTAAGGCTTAGCCTACCTTGTGTTTTAACTGTCAGAGGCAGCTGCTCTGTTTTTGGTCTACTAACCTCTGCCTGTGGGACGCTGTATCGAGCTGATGTGACAAGCAACGAAGCGTCCGGAAATAACACGAATCGTGTTTTATTTTTTTTATTTGCGAGATTTGACGTCACGTCCGGTTTGAGTTTTTCAAATCATTGGCTCATTTGGCGCTCTCTCTGATGAAATAAATCATTTTAGTGGTCGAGTTTGACAGCTGCTTTATGATGTCGTAAAATAGCCGGCTCTGTGCGTTTTCGTCTGCTGTATGAAAAATGTTGGCTATTATAATTGCTGTATTTCATATCAGAGTTGTTCAAGCCACATATGAGCGCTTCTTTTCCTGCGGACACGTTTATGTCCCAGAGGTTAGAATATAAAACAAACCCTCCTTTTAAGAGAAGGTGACTTTAAAACTTTCTTCGAATATGTTGTATAATGATTTTATCTTTTATTTGAGCTGTTTTCAAATGCCTTAATTAGTTTCACAAACTATGAA
>NW_015513270.1:0-1859 GCF_001515645.1 Sinocyclocheilus grahami | reverse complement strand
ATACAGTTAGGATACTGTCAGAAGTTAATCACCCCAGTTGTTCCAATATAATTTATTGCCATGATAGCTTAAAGGAAAACAAACGGGCCAGGTGATTATGCAGTTGTCATTTTGGCAATGGGAATTTATATTTTTATACTGATAATTGGGCATGATTAGACATTGGTGCAGCACAGGTAACTATTAACTCCAGTCTCTTTTATGTCTGTCTGTGCCTTGTTTTTTTCTTGTAGCGGTTTCTGCAATGATGGGTGAAATAGAGGAAGTGCTGCTTCATGTTAGCTACACATCCAGGTACTGCTGTCCAGCTGTGCAGGATGCAGAAGTTTGTCAAATTTACACCCATACATTCTACAATCTCACTCTTGCTCTGTGCCATTTGTCCCCTCAGGATGGTAATGTCTAATTTTACCCATGGTTATTGAATAACAGTTCATGAGAAGGCAGAATCTGAGTCAGGTTGAATAATCAATCATGCCGCTCTTGCTGCTATAAATAGAAGTGGGCGAAGTGCTTCATCAGAGGGATGGAGAGGCCTGTAAAAAAGACTCATCACTGTGAACAAGGCTCAATGCCTTCAAGTGTAAAATCAAGCGAAAAGAGTGATGTCAAATTTGTTGCTTGATGGGCGATTTATTGACATTTTAACAATTATTTGAAGGAATATCATCACACAGAGATTCACTAGCTCTAAAGGAATGAAGTCTATTTAATCTTAAGTGTTTATTGCATGGCAGAGGTGAGAGGTGAGTTTCATGGCTTTAGTCATTTGCATCTTAACACCTACACTACCTCATCTCACCACTCGAGGGCTTCACAAGACCTCAGACATCAGTCTGGCAGACAATCACGGTTATAAATCACTGCACACCCAAGCTTGGCTGGTCTCCTTTTCCAGCACATTCTGGTAGACACTATGACAAGAAAGGGTTATGCATCTGTGGCTTCATCACTTACTGTTACAAATTTCATTATTAAATGTAATTTATTCCTGTGATAGTAAAGCTGAATTTTCAGCAGCCATTCCGCCATTCTTCAGTGTCACATGATCCTTCAGAAATAATTTTAATATTCTGATTAGGTGTTCAAGAAAACTTTCTTATTATTATTAATGTTGAAAACTGTTGTGCTGCTTAATTAATTTTGTGGAAACTGTGATACATTTTTTATTTAATAGCATGTGTTTGAATATAAATCTTTTGTAACATTACAGATGTCTTTACTCTTATTTTTTAACAATTTAATGCAACCTTGCTGAATGACACTAATGTATCTTCTTTCAAAAAAACTAATTCAATCAAGTAATTTGAAGTGTTTACAATACAAATTGTAAATTATGGTTGTATTAAACAATATGAACTTGGTTTATGAATATTTTTCTTTGTCCTTATTCATGATTTTGTGCTCATTCACCCACTGCAGGAGAAAATTATATATAAAAAAGTCCTGTTGTTAATAGACAGCCTCGGATATATGCATTAAATTAACTGTACAGTCACATTCACATATATGGGACTCACATCTTTGAGAGTCCTGATTAAACTCTGCTCTGCTCTTTGAAGGGCTAATGAGGTTGAATTACTGTTCACTTTTTATCCCACAGAGGAAATGGAAGGAATAAGATTCCGTTTTGTTCATTTTGACATGTTCATGAAAACACATCTTTACTTTTCAGGTTTAAACAAATGAACAGCTGATGACTAATTCCTGTTTTGTGCCCTTACACAGCATTTCACTGAGCAGGACAAAAATAATACAGTTTATGTGCACAAACCATATCTTTATGTGTATTTTATCAGTCAATTGCACGGCGACCATACATCAAAATACGCATAACCTTTGTGCACAGAATGAGATAG
>NW_015513269.1:6615-7405 GCF_001515645.1 Sinocyclocheilus grahami | reverse complement strand
GAAACTAAAAATATTGTTATCCAACTCAAATATCTTGCAACATAGCAGGTGCCAAAATCAGTCTCCTCTCTTACTGGCATCTAACTCTCTCTTCACCTTAGCTGTCATGTTCCCCAGGTCTAGGCGTGAGAAAGCAACAGGTCTGGAAATTCACTCACAATAAAATAAGTCTCTAGTTTTTCCAAGAACACAGCAGGAGGAGGAGCCCATGCCCTTGCACTACATGCAGGTTCTGTACAACAGAAGAACACAACGCCAAGATCTAAACAGAATAGGCAGGAATCACAGGTCACTGGGTGAACACAGCAGGGTTTTCTAATGGACGATTGAAGGGATTAATATCCTGAGGACCGCAGCAGGTGAGAAATCAAACACAGATTCAACCTTAAACTTGCTAGCTACTCTGAGAGATGGCATGCTGGTAAACAATCTCAAACTGCTCAGTGATTGTGGCTCTTGAATGAGGGCAAGATGATTGTATCTGTCTAACACAGAGGGCAATATAATTCAATATATATATATATATATATATATATATGATTGAACAATTTAATGTGCTTAGTGGGAGTAGTTAAAACAAATTAAGTTTTAACAAACAATGCTTTGCCTCATAAGGTTTTTCAGTGTCTAAAACAGTCATATCATGCATGCACATTTTAGAAATTGTATTCACATCTTGGTGTTTACATTCAGCATTTTTATCTGCAATATCCTAAAATCTGCATAAACATATGCTACCATTTAAAGGTTTGATCTATCTATCTATCTATCTATCTATCTATCTATCTAT
>NW_015513269.1:1697-2693 GCF_001515645.1 Sinocyclocheilus grahami | reverse complement strand
TATATAAACTTAAAATCAGTGCCTTGAACGGTATGAAAGCAAAGGAAAACATCTAGGTGTTTACCTGTCCAGCATCCCAATACAATCTTGGATCTGGGGTCCAGTACACCTATGACACAGACAAGATAGAAAGTAATAATTCAAATAATACTACTTTAATAGATTGCTACTAATGATGATGATGATGATGGTTTATTAGCTCACATACACTACTTTTCATAAGTTTGGTGTCAGTAAGATTTTTTAAACAAAACACTTTTACTTTGTTACAAAATAAATGCTGTTCTTGTATTAAGGCTTCCACAAAAATATTATGCAGCACATCTGTTTTCAACATTTATAATAATAACATATGTTTCTTGAGCAGCGAATCAGCATATTAGAATGATTTCTGAACTGAAGAGTTCCAGACTGGGGTAATGATGCTGAAAATTCAGCTTTGTGTCACAAGAATATATTAAAATAGAAAACAGTTATTTTAAGTTTTAAATAAAATAAATTTAAATAAAAACAAAAAATGTTTTCAAAACATTTTAAAATATCTTACTAATCTCAAGCTAGTGTATATCACTCACTTATGGTAATACATGTGCACAAGGTTAACTGTTGATCTACCTAGTCATCTCTAGCATTATCCACTTTCATGAGCGTAAGTGTAGCCTGAAATGATCTCCAGAGCTCTACATTCAGGAATAAGGCATGTTGGAGTGCTGTGAGAGTGGTGACTGGGCTCAGTAATCACAGAGAACAGTGCTGAAGAGCGCATGCCTGACAGTAACCAACGGCAATGACTGTCACCCACGAGATGAAGGGCTTGCGAGCGCTTTGTTATGGTGTCCTAGAGCATTGCAAGAGCTTTGATTTGAGAGCCAAGACAGACCAGAATGAAGCAGAGGTTCATACTGGGTGGATGTTTCTAGTGTGTCCATGTGCAGAATGATCTGCCTCAGATCTACAGGATGTGACACCGAAGGCCTGTGGAACTGCACCCGAATT
>NW_015513269.1:0-267 GCF_001515645.1 Sinocyclocheilus grahami | reverse complement strand
TGGAATAGCAGAGCAAATTTAAAAGGTATTTTAATAACTGTCAACATGGTGTTCGTATTCAATTTTACTCAAAAAATGTAGGGTGAGATTTGATAGGGAAAATTCGAGGCAAGTTTATGCATTTTTATGAAAGAAATAGAAAAAAATCTTTGGAATAAAGTGCACAAATGAATCACGGACAACCAAGAAAGTAGTTTGATCAATTCTGATGATGTTGACTTTAGGGGCCGTTTACACGACAATGTTTTCAGCCAAAAACGGGAAACT
>NW_015513268.1:6271-7406 GCF_001515645.1 Sinocyclocheilus grahami | reverse complement strand
AAAAACAATCTTCGGTCTGTCCAATGATTGTAAACCATCATTAGGTCCGTCAGACTGAAGATATTTTAACGGTAATGTGACCAAAAATATTTAAGACCCATCAAATATGAATTGAAGACATTTTAAGAGTTTTTAAGGACACCCTGTATATAGTAGGGACATGTGTGATTTCAGACATTGTGCTTGTAGATATACGGCCCACACTGACTAGATGAGCACAATATGAGATGCTTACATGAAAAGTAGGTCCCAAATGTCTTGAAAGATTCATCTTAATTGTAAGAACTTTATTTGTACGTCTAATTTTCCCTACTCTTTGTGCTACTACAAATGATTGCTAAAACCACTTACTATTTGCACTAAAATTTGAGCATCTTTTTGCTCTTTCAGATTCATTTCATCGAACCGTTTCAGAGCTGAAGATGAATAAACCGTTCGGGACCGATGCTTTCTTCGGGCTGTCCAGCAGTTCATCACGTAAACTCAAACGCGAGGCTGAACACGATTGTGCTTTAGTTTAGACGCAAGTATCACAAAACTCAAAACGCCACATTTAATGTTTATTTAAAATATTCGACTGCAGTGCAGTAAAAGCATGATAATATTCCATGTGTTACTATGTAGCATAAAACAGGCATTTTTATTTAAAAACAATAAAAGAGCAAGAGCGCAGAACGAATGAGACGTATAAAAGGTTTAGAGAAGTGATGAACAGACAAACCATCAGAACAAACGAGTGATTGTCGGAGTATCTGCTCTCCTCACGCCGTCTCCATCTGGCGCAGGACGATGGTTTTGGGGTTGATGGCCACGTTCTTGGTGGTGTTGTGTGTCTTATAGATGCCGATGAGACGGTCGGCCATCTCAAACATGTTGTTCCTCAGGGAGATGATGATGAACTGAGCGTTCTTGGTTTGCTCCTGCAATAATGTGGGAAAATTCAGCAAACGTGTTAGAATGAGGGGGGGCAAAAACAGAAAAGCATTGCATTGATTTTCTGTATAACTGACGGTAGTTTTCCTGAACTTGTTCAAATCAGCAACGACTTCCTTGTAAAGTTGGTGTACTGCGTATTTCTCTCGCGCGCATGTAACGGATTAAAGCGTTCACTGCACACGGTTGCGGTCCAGCAGTG
>NW_015513268.1:4913-5117 GCF_001515645.1 Sinocyclocheilus grahami | reverse complement strand
TTTCACTGTAAGGTATCTGTACTTTTACTCAAGTATGTTTTTTAGTTACTCTTCACACCTCTGCTTGTGAGACGCGAGTGCAGCAGTCACATTTGTCCGTCTAAAACAAATGCACCGAATATGCATGTGTGTGAATGGCTTGGTTTCGGTTCTAACCTAATCAAGATCTTCCATGCATCGAGCTTCTATATCTCTATAATATTT
>NW_015513268.1:2062-2459 GCF_001515645.1 Sinocyclocheilus grahami | reverse complement strand
ATGTTTTAGTTTATTCAAGTTAAAACAAACCTTTTTAACTGGTTGCTGAGAAGTCCTTTAAGTTTCTGTTTGTATATGATGTGACGATAGTTTTTTCTCAAAAGAAATGGCAAAATGCTCATGAAGTGACAGTTCTAGAGATCATGTGCTCATGTACTCATCTATTGAGGCAGCAGAGGATGAAATCTCCGTGCTTCAGTATGTGTAGTAAACAAAATCGCATATTTACACTGTCTGAATCGTTCCCTATCGCCTATATAGCGCACTACGTGCCATTCACCGTACAGAAAATACTAATCCTGTGAACAAGCGACCGATCTCAGCCGGCGCATCAGCGTCTATTTATAGTGCAGGCGCTTCGGATTCTAGAGAGCATTTGATTGGTCAGAAAGTTTGA
>NW_015513268.1:0-341 GCF_001515645.1 Sinocyclocheilus grahami | reverse complement strand
GAAAAAAAAAATTTTTTAAAAAAAAAAAAAAAAAAAAAAAAGGTTTTATATTTTGCCATATCACCCATCCTACCCTGCAGTCACACAGAACACAGCACAAAAGAACAAATGATACATGTAAAAATGAAATCCAATGAAGTTAAAAAGACACTAAAGCTTGCTTAAATATCTCTCCTATGAAATTAGTCTAAAAAGGGTCTTAAGGGAACTTAATGAGCGAGCTACATGATTATACATTGCTAGCTGAACATTACATATAATGCATCGGCTAAATCTCTGGGAATATACAGTCAATAGTCTGTTTCCAGATGTGTGTGTCTGTGGCTCAGTACCTCTCTCTC
>NW_015513267.1:6598-7406 GCF_001515645.1 Sinocyclocheilus grahami | reverse complement strand
AAAAAAAAAATCACCAAGTGAGTCCCAAAGGAATGGCAAGGTATGTATAGGACTACATGTGTAAGTTTTACCTTTTATCATAGACGTGTTGATACTGACATCTTTCTTACTGATATCAGTGCACTGCTCAAGTTTACCCGAAGGAAATGTTATGAACGCACAACAGATTTGCACGCTCTCATTTGATACTACTTTAATGAGAAGGGATGATGATGGATAAGGAGTCCGTTTGTTCTGGATCTTCACTTTAGGCTTATATTCTTGCACTACGTAAATTCCAAAATGTGGGTGAAACGTGCCCAGTTTGGTGCGATTCGGGCCTCTTAGCATCTCCCAATTGATTTGTGTCATATTTTCGTCCCCTGAGAGGACACAGGTAATGTTCTGGCCATATCCATCTCGACTGTGACTGATAGATACACCACTCTTTGATTTGCCTGTTAAAGAACACAAATGAAAACATTGACAGAGATATTACAAGGATCACTGAGACATAATCCTAAAAATATTGAATTATGAATGCTTAGTAGAAAGTTTGTTTAGTGTTGTTACTGACAAAAAAAAATTTATTACCAGTAAATCTTTATGAATATAAACTTGTTATTTACTGAAAAGAATAATGTATTGCCTTCTTTAAACATCTGAAGTTATTATGGAACCTTTTGTTTTATATTTATTCTCAGAAGTGGTTGCCGCTATTTACTGCCCTCAAAGATGCTTTAGAGAGAGCAGCTAATGACGCATGCTGAAACTACAATTCAATACAAGCTGTGTTAAGAAGCAAAAAATTAAACTCGCTCTACAGGTT
>NW_015513267.1:3872-4843 GCF_001515645.1 Sinocyclocheilus grahami | reverse complement strand
CCCCAGCGACTTAAGACTGGTTTTGTGGTCCAGGGTCATATATTGAATCCAGTATTTGATCCTGTATTTGACTGGGAAGAAAAAGGGTAAAAAGGTGGGGGGAAAATACCAAAAAAAAGTTTTAGTTCAATGCAATACTATTAACTTATATTTTTTAAGTTTTTGTTTAACGTTATCACTGTAATTACATTGTAGGTGAAAATAAGACACCTTGCTGAAACTAATTATCACCCGAAAAAGAAAAAGTTAAAAGGAAATGAGAAAAAGCAGGTATATGGAAATGATTGGATTAGACATTAAGAACTGTAGAACAATTTTATTTTGTAGCAATACTATAACACTGTAAAATGTTGCAAGTATCTGTTAAATAAATCATAAACTATTTTATTAGATAATTTTCAGATGAATACTGGATTGCCTTTTATTCAAACATTATCTGTGAGTCTTGTTTGCTTACTCAAAAGAAATCAGTAAATATCTTAGGATCAACTATACAGATATGTATTTCCCCAGTCTCTTTAAAAGTTACCAGTATGTAAATGAAGCTCATAAGACAATGTTTAGACCATGCACAGTTTCCAGCAAGAAAAGCAATCTTCCTAGCAGGTCATTTAGTGAATGTGTAGGTCTTTTGCTATACAGCCACCTTCCATTTTCTCCTATAAATGGCCTTGGGCCTAATTTACACTCAGTCCACACCATGTGCTCTGTTGCTCACTTTCTCTCTTTCTCTCTCTCTTCTGCTTTCTTACACAGAGACACCCATAGTCATTTACACTCAAGCCTCTGCCCCGTTCTGACCCTCAACAAATCCATTTGAGTTATTTTTGAGCCATTAACATCTGCTCCTCTTAAAGACTATTCAAAGCTTTTGGAAAAAAATCTTTGGAACCCGATTGTCTATACCATAGAAAGATATGAAGGAAGACCTGAGGATCAGGAAGACCTGGGTACATTCATTTACACAGTCA
>NW_015513267.1:1732-3629 GCF_001515645.1 Sinocyclocheilus grahami | reverse complement strand
CTTGATTATTTTCCTTTTTATTTTTATTAGACGTGCATCCTTTTTCTGTATCCTCTGCTTCTTCCTCTGCCCCATTTTCTCTCCTACCATCTCTTTCTTTCTCCACCCCTCCCCCATTCCCATCTGTCAGATGGACAGGTGTACATACAGAGATTTAAGCAGTGTGTGTGGCATGTGATCATATGCTAACTAACACTATTTATTGCAGATATGTTGATGTAAATATATATATTATGCAGTACATAACTGACCATTTACTCCCACACAATACTTCTGCTTTAAATTATGGGTTGCGACAGACTTTCTAACCACTGTCAGCATAATGTGAAATTAAAAAGCACTGCATTGGACCGCACTGTAAGACTTCTGCTGTCTCCTTTTTAACTGCAGCCCTCTTCTACATTGCAATACACTGTGCTTCCCATCCCCCTCTATAGCTCTGCATTGCAAGAAATAGACTTTGGGTAAATTCCACTCTGATGTTGTCTAGGCCATTGCCATTATATAACTCACAAAAGGACATTGTCAAGAATATTTTAAGTTAGTACACGCAGTACCATCTCATATCACAATATCTTTTTTAAACTGAGTAATCCCACCACATTTAGTGTTATGAAGGTCCAACATTATGGTTATATTTTGATTTGAACACCTCATTAATGTTTTGGAGGAAAAGTTATAATTACAACCATAAAAACAGAAATGGTAGATGTTTCTTTTTCGCACCACACTGAGACTTCCTCACCGTGATTTTATGTGGCACACTTAATTCATAAAGCAGATCAAATATCATAAATGTCACTCCTCCAAAAGCAACCATGTATAAGCCCCAAAACACGAGTCGTGATGTCAGCATTCTAGACTCATTTTATTTAATCTCACCTCTGATTTACTTATCTGAATTAGAATGCAATGCATTTCTGAAATATTCATTGTAATCCAAGAACAGGTGGCATGGGTTTAATTCTTCAAACCTATCTTTAGCAGCTGCCCATCTCTCATTTTCTGTCTAAAGTAGGCTGCCACCGTTTTTACCACACATTTGATACATTCCCATTTTCCTATGTTTATTTAGAAAAGCTCATAAAGTCATCTATAAGACAATGTATTGTTCTTGTGCAGCAGTAGAATACTAGAGGTCAGTAATGTGAGGCTACAGTGACAGCTGCTTCTCATGTCAGCATAGTTCAGCAAAGAAGCTTCTCACATTCTCCATTTGTCATTGCCGGATATATGCATATTTATCCTTGCTTCGTAGCACTGTGTTTGATTCACTTATTTTATGCTATAGCGTTCTTCCCTGTAGCTGCATGTTTTTTGCTTACTAAGCCTAAATGTTTTACATTATGTGCTGGCAGTGCATGTGTTCTCCATAAGGGTGCAAGCGTTTAATGGATAAAAGTGGATATGCATAATAGTAGTATTTTGAAGTGGTTAATATAGTCACCGTGCAGCACAGGGTTTATATGTTGCATGGGTTGATTTTTGAGTCCATCAATAAAATAATAGCTTATCCAAGATTTAAAAACCCCATCAATCCTTATGGAAAGAAACTAATCACACTTAACAATCTTAACAAATCTAATTAGTAGCCTCTTACCAAGCATCTTGGCTAGAAGTTAAAGTAATTAGGGAAGTTTTATTATACCTGCAGTTGTAAGGAGTTTCTTCTTGGTGACTAAGGCCTAGCTTGGCAAGCATTGTGTAAAGTCAGCTGCTTGTCCTGGTATTTGTCTGTAACGTTATTTGTGTAATGTGTAGGTCACTTGAAAGCATCTGCTCAGCGTTCTGATAATACATGTTGTGATGCATATGAAAAAAAAACTAATGTATGGCTCTCACTTTTTTCAGAATAACTACAAATTACCATTAACAACAACATTCACTTCCTTTTTTT
>NW_015513267.1:0-902 GCF_001515645.1 Sinocyclocheilus grahami | reverse complement strand
AAAAAAAAAACATGCAACAAAGCACATAGACTTCATGGCCAGTGGCATATCTGTTACTTAAATAAGATAAGGTTACTTCACACCATATGCCTAGTCACACTTTAAACTGATTCTGGATCCTCCTGGGTGATCATTCTGGATCATCCAACCATTTACAATTTCCTACTAACATTCATTGGTACATTTAACATTTAGTAAAGGCAAATTTAAAAATAAATTGAATTAATTAAATTCAAAGAATAGGGAATGAAATTAATTTTGTAAATCATTTCTGAAAACGAGTGTACCAGTCAGGATTTGTACTCAATGTACAATGTACTCAATAAAAACAAAAACAAAAACAAAGGAAGAAAGGAGGAAAAAAAACTATAAAAAAGGAAGAACGAAAAAAAACAACATAAAATAGCAATACTAGCATAAATAATAGCACAATAAATTTTTTTAGTTAAACCACTGTCTACACATAATGACTGCTGCTGTAATGTTGATTTTAAGAAGTGACAGTTTCTAGTTTTGGAAACATTTCTAAATATATATTGTATAATAAAATATTCAAGCCGAGTTATTTGTTAAATATACAAAGAAATAGGTATATAGAGATGCACAATTCCAACAAAATACCGCAAGCAAAAAGAGGAAACAAAATTATCAGTGATCAGATTTTTTAATCCCTTTATACAATTAACTATGTATAGCCTATAATCTCTAAAAATGTATATCATGGCTAAAAAAGAAGAGGAAAAAATGTTTACCCCTACGATTTTTAAATACCCTGTCTAGACTTTGTTTAAACATTAATTTGTCAATTATCACCAATTCCAATTTGACAGGTTCTAAATGTCAACGAATTAGTACAGGGTCTTTGTGCTCAGTGTAAATCTAGTCACATGCTCATTGTAAAG
>NW_015513266.1:6638-7407 GCF_001515645.1 Sinocyclocheilus grahami | reverse complement strand
AGAGAAAGGAAAAATTGAAATCGCATCATATAACCCCTTTAATGTGTGCGTAGTTTGTGTGCATATGCATAACCAACACTGCTGTGTTTCCTTCCATAATGCCATAGCCCTGCATCCTGAGAACCCTACAAATAAAAAAATAAATAACAAAGTGCATTGATTTAGCATTTTTATTTGTGTCATAAGAATGAACATGCAATTGTTTTATACTCTGCACTATTCTCTCCCACACATAACATTCATCTCTCACCCACCCACCCACTCACACACACACGTACTCACCTGCCCCCCACACAAAACACTCACTCACATACATATGATATATTTAATAATACACACTGATCACTTGACCAGTGACTTGGTTGAGCAACCATGTAATTTTACTGTCTTACTTGATAACTTTGTATATGTGACATATTATCTTTGTAGCCTTCTCACATAATGTTTGTCATTTTTTGTCAATGTTGATTTGTTATGATTTACAGCATCCTACACATTTTCGGTCCAAGCCTAATGCAGAGAAGTTCTGCTGGGATGGGAGGTTCGATTATCCCTGCTGCAGTTTCACCAGTGCAGAGAATCCGATGAAGCAAGATGTGTCTTTTTTTATTCTTCTTTGAGTATCCGGAGGACCTGTACACATTCAGATCAAATTCTCTTGATGAACAAGACTTGAAGGGCATGCCATGCTCCGTGAATAATCCATCAGAGCATAGAATCTCTCTATGCAGTATATCTATGTGTAGCCTACTGCATATCAAGAACTGTT
>NW_015513266.1:3612-5538 GCF_001515645.1 Sinocyclocheilus grahami | reverse complement strand
CTGGATCTCTGACCATCACAAACATCACAACCACAGACTCTGGAGATTATAAGCTACAGATCATCGGCAGCGACAGCATGAGCGAAAAGATCTTTCGAGTGACTGTCCAGGGTGAGTCTTATAATAAATGTTTAAAAATTCAGGTTCTACATGCTTATTCACAATGTGTTTATTATTACAGCAGTGACTCAGCATGACTTTTGGTTTCAGTTTGTGTTTCAGGGACTTTTAATTTGTATTTTCTTGCTTTCCCATTTATTCATTTCTTTCCTGTTTTCTTTTGTTCTAGTAACCAGTTAGTTGTCATTACTCATTGTCCTTACCTGCTTGTGTCTGATTTAGTTAATTGTCTAACTGTTAATTGTCTAACTTAATTAGTTAAATTTTCTTGTGTATTAATGTCATCAATTATTTTGGTTCAGAGTCTGGTATTTTCTTGTTGTGCAAAGCTGTTATGATTTCCTTTCCAAGTTCTCGTTATTATCTTTGTTTCAACAGAGAAGGATAAAATGAAGACCAAGACAGTGAATGAGGGAGAATCTGTCACTTTAGATCCTGGTGTAATAAAAAACACAAATGATTTGATGACGTGGTATTTTAATGAGACTCTCATCGCTGAAATCGCTAGAGATCCCAGCAAGATCTCTACAGATGATGAGTTTGAAGATGCTGATGGGAGATTCAGAGTCAGATTGAAGCTGGATCATCAGACTGGATCTCTGACCATCATGAACACCAGAGAACTGGACTCTGGACTTTATCGTCTTGAGATCATCACCAACAGCAGCAGCATCCATCGTCAGTACAGCATCAGAATTATCAGCGAAAAGAGCCTTCGTGGGACTAGCTGTAGTGAGTATCCTACTTAGGTATTATCTGTTTACACAATATATCTGAAATCTGAAAAATCAGTCTCTAGTAATAATGACTTTTTTTTTTTTCCATGACAGGTTTGATTGAGTTTCTTGTTATAGCAGGAGTATGTGTTGGAGTTGTGCTGATCGTTGCAGGTGTAACAGGTGAGCATTTCTGGTTGTGTTTTCTGTATGTGCATGTGTGGTGTGGTTCCATTCAGTCATCATTACAACATTTTTAATAACTAAATATTTAGGACAGTACTGCCCCTTTAAATGTGCAAGTTGTTTAGGCGAAGATGACTGGATTTTTAACTGCAAAATTATGTGTGTGTGTGTGTGTGTACCTGAAACGTCAGTTGTGTTAATTTCTCTTAACTTCTGTGAATGTTTTCTTATAGGATAGTGGTGTAGAGAACTTGTCTGTACAAAGGACGTCCTCTATTCATCTTAAAACATTCAAACATCTGCCCTGTAATTACACAACCGAACAGTGTCATGTATGGTACAATGTAAAAAAAAGTAATTGTAATTTTAACTGTAAAAATTTTTTTTTTCTTTATTTTTTTTTAAACTGCTGTAAACCTGTTAAGTTCTCTTACTACACTCACAAACAAATTGGGCCAAGTCAATTTGATCAAATATAGTTTAAATGAAATTGATACATTGATGAATTTATATTTTTTATGCTTGTTGAACTCAAACTAAAACATTTAACTAGAAAATAAATTATTAGGCAAACAAACCTTCTACACTAAAAAAAATATACATTGGATTTTCTTAACTTTAGGCATTAACCTGCAATAAGACAGTTCTGTTACATCCACGGCATGCCCAAAGTAGTTGTTTTTTTATTATTAAAACAACTTTGATTCATGTTAGCAGGTCCTCAACCCAAGCACATGCTCTACTCTTTACCAATGGTGACCCCCCAAAACGCTAACATACCAGAAACTGCTTTAAATACAAACATAAAAGATCATTAAACATTAACAAGTCACCCAATTTTATCATCTTAATAAAAATAAAATAACATTTTATTTCAACATTTACTCTCCTTATCCAGCCCTGT
>NW_015513266.1:0-1489 GCF_001515645.1 Sinocyclocheilus grahami | reverse complement strand
GGGAGTAACAGTGTGGGCAGTAGCATGTTTATTTACAATAGATTTCTTTTCAAAGAATGTACTGTCTTTTTTATCTATCGTTCCTTTGATACATTTTTAAAGCTCGTTCAATGCAGAACCTTTTTTTTGTAGCCATGCACTCTTAAAAAGAAAGGTTCTTTATTGGCATCAATGGTTCTATAAAGAACTTTAAACATCCATGGAAACTTTCAAATGCAGAAAAAGTTTCTTTATAGTCAATAAAGGTTCTTTAGTTTTTTGTTGTTTGTTTGTTTGTTTTTAAATGTTCTTCAAAATGGTTCTTTTAGGAACTGTTCACTGAAAGGTTCTTTGGGGAACCAAAAAGGGTTCTTCTATGGCATCACTGCAAACACACCCTTTTGGAACCTTTAATTTTTAAGAGAGTGGTTATTGTTCTTAAAACACATTTTCTGAGGAAAAACAATTTGCAACATATAGTTGTAGCCTAGTGCATTTGCTCCATTAAGCAAGTCACAAGTAGCGTGCAAAACATTTTCAGTTCCGTTTGTAGCAATTAAAAGCGTGTTATCTAAAGGCCCATCATGAGGAACATTTATTCGTCGTTACATTGTTAATGGTCAGCAATGGGAGGAACACAGGTATGCTTCGCTGCTTGCTGAAGTGAGTCCGCTGAATTGCGCTAGGCCTACTTTTATGATCCACCATTGGGCTAGTTTTGGCCGAATAATCCCTTAAAGGAGTCAAGCGTGGCAAACAGGCTCTTGATATTCTGTGTTGACGCCTTGGAAACAAAACCGGTTCAAAAACAAAAGTGAGGCCAGCACGTGTATGCACTTATAATATTCCTCTTAATGTTTCACTTAAAAAATACATGATATTTGCACATTCCCCATTCACACAGTAATGTTTCATATACATAGAATGTATATTATTTGTCAAACACTATCATCGATAGAGTCTCTAACAGTAAGTTTTGCATTAGCCGCAGTGGAAAAAGCCTTTCAACCACATGCTATTCTCCCCTCTAACATGCGCTCACAAATGCACATCAGCCGATGTTTGATAATAGGCGGTCTTGTACACATGCCGTTAAGAAACAGATTAAATATTTAAGGGAACAAACTCACAACACTCTCAAACTGAGCTGGTACTCCCAGTGGGAATGCTGTGAGCCATATCATGTATGTAAATTATTACATTTTTGTGTCAGAATTTGTGTAAAGTTCAAGTAGATTGTGTCTGTGTGGACTCTCAACCATCCCAAACCTTGGAAGTTGTCCAGTACTTCTAAAGATGCAGAGATCACATACTAAATTCAAATGCCAAATGAAAGTTTCATGTTCTTGTGCAGATAGGTGCATACTCCACGTGATTCTCATCTGCAGCTGTCTGGAAAAAAACAGCACACAAGATACAAAACCAAAAATTAACAACATTTCTTAATAAAAGGGATTTAATTAACTTTTAAATCATTGAAAATGTAATTGCAAAGTTCAGATTCAGAAAA
>NW_015513265.1:6845-7409 GCF_001515645.1 Sinocyclocheilus grahami | reverse complement strand
TGGCCACACCATTTTTTAATTTAGATTTTTTTCAGGGACTCATTATTACACATGTCTGTGAAACTTGTTCAGTTTATGTCTTCGTTGATTAATCTTTCTTATGTTCATGCAAATATTTACACATGAAGAAAAGTTCTGTAAATAAAAGCAGTTGAAAGTGAGCTAAT
This sequence comes from Sinocyclocheilus grahami, assembly GCF_001515645.1. Taxonomy (NCBI): domain Eukaryota; kingdom Metazoa; phylum Chordata; class Actinopteri; order Cypriniformes; family Cyprinidae; genus Sinocyclocheilus; species Sinocyclocheilus grahami. Next base: position 7,242 of record NW_015513265.1, on the reverse strand, counting down.
GCTTCTTTCTTTTTTTTCTCTCTATTTGTTCATAAATTCAAAACTACTGATCTCCCCAAAATTCTAAAAACCCATAGGAAAATATGGAAAGTCATGGAAAATCAGCCCAGAGGTTTTTTTGTACAAATTGACATCATGACTGAACAAATCTAATCTGAAAGTGTTAAGCAATATCCCGTAAATACTTTATTCCCAGCAAGAGGACAGAAGTTAACTTTAAAATATTGCATAAGATAATTCTGTTAATTCAACAGTGTCCAAATATGTTGATATTCCTAGTACTTGTATGCTTTGTATGTCTTCACCAGGATGAAACATTAAAACATTTATTCTACACTGTAAAAAATGACAATGAATTTAACGGTAAAAGACTGTAAAAATGCTACAGTAAAAAGCT
>NW_015513265.1:4542-5712 GCF_001515645.1 Sinocyclocheilus grahami | reverse complement strand
TCAGGTGAGCGGAGTGTGTAATATTCAGTCAGTCTGATAAACACTGCAGCTGTTACTGAGCGCTACCGGGAATGTAAACAGATGGTTTTCCACGAGCAAATACTTATTTAGTTGTTGTATTCGTATACATGTATCTTATTAGGTAAAAAATGTGTAATCTGGCTAATAATGAGTAAAGAGAGCTAAATAGATGGCTAACTGCAATGCATTAACTGGCCTAATACTGTTTGTACTGTATATGCAATACATTGTCAGTTATGTTTGTGTAATTTGTTTCTGCTATAAGAAATTTAAGCATATAAAGATTTTCGTTTTTGACATTCATTTTTTTAAATGTATTTTCTTTTCAGCTTCCATTACAAAGGTCAAAGTTGTATTTGTTATACAAGTTTAAATCGTAGATGGTTTTCCGTCATAAATGCTGGTTATTGCTGTCAGTAAGTAACTTACTGCATGATTTGAGTCAAACATCTGTCACTTAACTGCATCTGTTCTCTCTCAAGATGCTGGTGACATGAAACATGACAGCGTTTCATCTCCTGGGATCTCCGATCAAGAGAAAGAGATGGCAGCCAGTGCTTTTGAGGCATTTAAGGTAAATAATAATAATAATAATCCTTTAAGGTAAAGTGATAATAATCTGAGCAGGCGATTGTATCTATGGTTGTTTCTGGAGGTCATTGTTGATGTTATAAAGTGATGTCTCTTTAGGCTGGAAGCTATGACGAGTCCCTGAAACACCTTGACAGCCTCCAGGAGCTTAACAAAGAGGACTACAAGGTTACAATGAATAAAGCGATCACTGAGTTTTATAAAAGTGGGCAGACAACAACTAGCACCCTGAAGCAGACGTTAATTACCTTGAAGAATCAGGTTTGATATTCACTCATTATATCATTCTTATAAGCCTCGTCATTAGAGTACTGATGCTAATTGATCGTTGCTTGCAGATGCATACAGCTGTGGACGATATTGATGGTTTGGATGATGTCGAGAACAGTATTCTCAACTACAATCAAGCTGTGATCCATTACCACATGCGACAGTATTCAGAATCTATATGCATCGGGGAGAAGCTCTACCAGTTTCTTGAACCTTTTGGTATGTTTCAGAATGCAAATGAAAACTTCTTGTACAGTAGAGTGTTGAACAATGAAGGTTTTTTTTTTT
>NW_015513265.1:0-798 GCF_001515645.1 Sinocyclocheilus grahami | reverse complement strand
TTATTTCTTTGTAATGTTCTTTCAAAAACATTAGAATCTTACTGACCCCAAATGTTTGAATGACCTTGAAGACCTGTTCCCATAAAATGCCTAAATGACAACAGTATAAAATATTAGCAAATCGTTTTTCCACACCAAAACAATTTACAGTATAACTATTTCAGATGGTGATGCATGTATTTATGACCTTTTTTGCTTCCTTCAGAGCTCGGAGCAGGAAACAAAAGGTTTACCCAGTAAAAAGGGGATTGTGCAGGCTGTTGTTGGGCAAGGCTACCATCGCAAGATTGTTTTAGCATCACAGTCCGCACAGAACACCATCTACAGGTGAGGAAGAGTGATTCAACCTAATGGGCCTTGACATTTACTAGTTAATAATGGTGTTGTCTGCCTGGTTGGAGCAGTGTGACTACACTTCAAATTGCTGAAAATATTGTAATGTCACAGTGTCTCCAGAAGGTGTCATCCTGTTGCTTTTCTTCACAGAAGCAGCATTTAAAGTCATTAAGTGATTTCTTACAGAGCCGTATCATGCCTTTTAGGTTTCAACCTTATTAAAAATCCATAGTAAAAAGTCTTTCTGATGCACTTGGCATGCTAAAATGGATTTACCCATTTGTGTTTGTGTGCAGTGAGGGCCAGTCAGCAGCAATCCCAGTGGCCAGTATGGAGTTTGCAGCGATCTGTCTGCGTAACGCTTTGCTCTTGCTCCCAGAGCACCAACAGCACGATAGCAAACCTGACAACGGCTCCAAGAGCTGCAGTCAGTCAGGCAGCACAGAAAGCGGCAGCGAGACC
>NW_015513264.1:22914-23725 GCF_001515645.1 Sinocyclocheilus grahami | reverse complement strand
ATGTTTGCTTTTCTCTACCTCAAACAGCTCATTGTGATTTTCTGATGGATCATTGCTTATGATAATGAGGATGATGATGATAATGAGGATGATAAGTTTTGGAGACATTCTTTCCTGTCCCACTTGGTGTTTGTTCCTCCTTGAATAGTTTGTTGCCATTAGATCACAGGATGTCCACCGAATGTCAATCTCCTTGTTTGTAGAGTATGAAATAATTTATAGCTGGGGTTTATATTAAGCGATACATCTTGCTTCCATTTTTCAAATCCTTGGTTCCTAACAAGGATAAGTGATCGTATTTTTTTTCGTCAGATGATTATTTGCATGTAAGAACACTTCCAGGTGGATAGACTCCTGACTCTCCTATTGTCGCAGTTGGATCCCAGGGTTTCCGCTAGTGATGTGAAAATCAAGGCTGAGTATATCTGTTGTTGTGTACTGTGCAGATGGACTATGAGGGAGTCATGTCTGGGGGGAATCAAGAGCGGGGATTGTTCCCTCCCGCTCGACAGCTTGTCTGATTAGTTCACTTAGGGTTGAGACTGGGTCCCATTTGAGGACAGGAGGCGAGTTTTATCCTTGCCAGACCCCTTTCTTTGTAGTACACTCACACTACCGCCAATACTGCTCCCTTCTCCTCGATCGCTGCGCTCTGCTCGCTCACCGCGATCACTTCCGCCCTCCGAGCGACGAGAGTTCTGCCGGGTCGGTGTGCTGGGTGGGCGAGACGAAAGCCCATTTTTTTCATCTGGGAGAAGAAAAACAGAAAACATGAGGGTGGGGAATGAAAACATTTTTGTTAATTGAAATA
>NW_015513264.1:20267-21861 GCF_001515645.1 Sinocyclocheilus grahami | reverse complement strand
CTTTCAGTTTGAATAGAAATCTTATATAGTATTACAGTTTGTCGAACTAAAATGGTAATTGTGCATTAACAGCTGTCAACCACAGTATGCAAATGAGCGGTCTGAACTTATTTACAAAGTGCATTGTTTATTTTGGTCGCGCATGCGCACATGTGCACCCTTGTAAATAATACAAACAAATATAATAAGATTAAATGCGACAAAAACTCAATTGAAATTAATTCAAATATATGATAACATTTAATTTATTGTGTATGATTATATGTTTTTGGGTGGAAGTGTAACATTCACCTGCAAGCGCCTGCACAGAGGGCTGGTCATGTGTACTGAGAAGCTGAGCTTGAATGGTCTCTACCACTCTTTTAAACCTGCGACTAGGACCTGAAAAACAATATCATCACATCTGTAGAAATGACAGCATGTACAGACTCATGACACTGGCTCTGTCGTCTTTTTAAATACCTGATAATAGGGTGAAGGTGACGCTGTAGATGCCAGTCTCCCTCCTTCCCTCCTTTTCTCTCTCTTTCTCCCTCTCTCGTTCTCTCTCTCCTTCAGAGAAGGCGATGTCAACCTGAAATTTGACAGGTTTCTGGAAGACAGACGGACCTCCGGAGGACTTGTACTCCGCCCGGAAACTTGTCTGAGAGATGACACTGTGACTCAGGGAGGGAATCTAGAGGAGAGCAGAGATATACATCAAAGTTTGAATCTTCAAAAGAGAATGAACAAAGCTTATTTGAAGTGAAGAGGAAAGGAAACACCTAACATTAAAAATATACTAACTGATAGAAAGGCATGGACAATATCAGCCTTGATTGAGCTTAGTGGTTTGTCTCTGATCACCACAAATATTTGCTCTTCCCTCTCCAGACTGATGAAATTTCCAAACCACGACTTCTTTGCCAGCCTATAGAAAAATATGAAAATATATGCAGATAATTATTGTTACTGTTTCATGGCTCTCATTCTACACAGAATACACATTAGGGACTTTTTAACATCATGAATGTTATGTTTGAAAATACAGAGTCTTCTCATCTGCCTTCATTCTTAGAACTGTACACATTCAGGGAAAAGTAGCCAGATATGCTGAAAAAGCTTCAGAACAAACACTAAATCATAGGAGCAGGTTTTTGCTGTAGCAGCATCGAACGTATGACACATAGCTTACGTAAAATGCACCGATGTTAAAATTCAGTAACTGTTTTCATGTTATGGCTGATAACCAATAAATGACTAATATTAAAATTCTACTTTTTGTAAATGAATGTAAAATTAAACACAAAAATGTAAATAAGTGGTTTTAAATGCTCCAAGTGAATTTAAGTATCACATTATAATGTACAATGTAATTTCAGTGTTATGTACTATTATAGTATATAATAGTACATATAGTATATTTTCATTTAAGTTTTTTTTTTTTACATTAAATTTTTTCATCTAATATATTTTTTTATTTTATTTCACCTTTATTTTTTTATTTATATTATATTAAATAACTGTTTTAAAGGTTAATATGAAGATAATGGTGAAAGTAACCCAAAGGTACAACCCCAATTCCAGAAAAGTTGGGACATTTTGTAAAATGCAA
>NW_015513264.1:7206-7410 GCF_001515645.1 Sinocyclocheilus grahami | reverse complement strand
ATCCAGACGAGATGATAACATCGGTCTGCGAATATTCAGACAGCACAATTTTAAGTAATCAATTCCCATTTACAAACCATTACACCTGAAAAAAGCAGCACTACCAAAAACACTACTGACTTATGCACACTCCAAAAATTAACATAAAAACACCAGTATATACTGCTCATATAGACAGTCACATAAATCGTTAATGGACACCCT
>NW_015513264.1:4154-6737 GCF_001515645.1 Sinocyclocheilus grahami | reverse complement strand
GCACTACCTTGCATGTATTTAAGTTGTTACTTGTTTAATTGAACTAAAGTAGCTGACTAGTCATTATCTGCAACCTACAAAAAAAGTAATTGTATCTAGTGAAAAAATAAATGTTACAACAGTTTGGGTAGTTACTAGTTTTCCATAATATCAAATAAAACTGCAAGAATAGATATATAACTATTGGAAAAGTAACTGGTAAGAACCTATTGAACAGTTATTGTAAAACGCTAATAGGTTCCAGCTACAAGTGACAAGTTGAACCACAGATTCCTTTAGAATTCAAAGACAAAAATGTGCAATGTGTTACAAGTAACAATGATCTGTCTCTAATGGGATAGCAAAAGAGTAAGTACCATTAACTAGCAACCTTAAATAATTAAATATGCCTAGATATGCCTAGGAAAAGTACTAGCATCTAATGAACGTTAGTCGTTAGTTACTATTAGATAACAAATACAAGTACTAGTAACATAATATAAAGAAATAAATTAAAAAAACAGCCTGCAATCACATTCAAGCTTCGAAACAGCACGAATGAATCACTGCCACTCATGACTCAATAACAAAACGCCAGAAAGATGAAATAATCTTCCTCCCTCAAACACTGCCCTTACACTGTCACTTGCCTGCGTGCCTCATTACATTTCATCAGCTGAAGCACCCACATTAACCGCTTTGCTTATTGCCGAACCAACCTTTCAATAGATTCATTCTTTAATGAGACGCGCGAAGTAGAGCAGAATTTATGCTAATGCATTAACCAAAGAGGAAATGCTCTTACCTGTCTGGCCCTTCCCCAGCGTCTTCTCCAGTCGGTAGGGCCCGACGTACTGAGCTGCCTGACTGCCCGACAACTCCTTACTGGACATTTCGTTCGAACGCGGTTTTGTGTCACAATATAAAGGGGGTAATCAGTGTATTCTCACAATGTATCCACTGGCATCTGTCCTGCTCACGCAATAGCTCCGCCGCACAGACATCACAGACAGTGAGCGATGACACAGGGATGCTGAGGCGTGCTGTCAGTGCCGTGGCCTACTCCCAAACATCTGCCGCGTCTCCTTAAACTTCGTGGAAACGGATCGGTAACATGTTCCGTTAGAAAATATCAAAAATGAACAGAGAAATGCGTGTCCAGCCCAGCCTATACGCCAAACTGTAGCTGTTATTGCGATTTACACGGCCTGTGGTTGCAGCTGCTGCTGGAGGAATGATGAGGGGACACGATTAAATCTGTCAGTATATGGGAAGATACTATATGTCTAGATCAGATAATAGCTGCGAACGACAGTATAATGATTATGAATGCTGAAGACAGATAAAGATAACAGGAGTATTAGGTAACCTGGTTCGGTCATCAGTTTATTTTCGCCGGTCTTTTATCTTTAAAATAAACATTCATGTAGCCTCCAGTTATTGTCAAACTGCAGGTGACCTAGGCCTATTTATTAATTAAAAACTTGGCCACATTTATTCTGCGAAAGTACCGCACATCCGGTTTGTGACACTTTACGCGTATTATTCTAAGTGTCTCTTTCTTTAGTCACTGACTCTTCAGAGTGTTTCGCTTTGTTTTGATAAATGTTTGGATGTGAAGGATGAGCGTCCCGTGCCTGATATAAACTACGGTATCTTCCAGGCCTCACATCCGGAAATCTGGGAGAACTGTACGGGAGAAAACAGCCACCCTTTCGCGAAAGAAAGCCTCGGTGTCTTCCGTCACATGAATCCGTCAATTAATCCAAGAGTGCATTGCGCTATTGCAAGCTATAGTGTTTGCGCAGAAATCCCAGGCTTTATTCGCGCGGAACACATTCCTGGTCAAAAAGCGAGCATGTTTAACTAACGTAGGAGCCTCCTCTCCGTCTCCTCTCCCCTCCCTCGCGCTCGCTCGCGCTGGCTATGTGCAGCGCATCACAGCATCTCCTCGCGCTCTCCTCCCGTCGCCTCGGATACCGCGCGCGGAGTCATCCTCTCGAGCCGCCTGGCTTTAATCCGTTTGCTTCCCTTGCCTTGTGGCCGCGAGGATAGCAGCCCCTCTCTCAGTGGGGCCTTTCTCTGTTTTTTAGCTCTCACTCTCCCTGTATTGCTTCTCCCCATCCGACACGAGCATCATCAGGCATCCGGGTTCTGCGCTGCTTGCGTCCCCTCCCTCACACGATTCCCACTGAACATGCTCGTCATAGCCCCCCACCCCACTTCCGCCCCTCACATTATTATTGAACCCATTATTGTCATTGGGCAGCATCTGTCAATTTTTTTATAAATACTGTACATATTTTCAGATCATTTGTTATCATAATAGGCTATTTATGGACTAGCTCTCCCATACTTTATTGTCGTTTTAAAAAAATGACAGGCTTTCAGGAATATCCATCTTTGATGGGCCTAGTTGGGTTTTTTGCATAGTAGTTTTCAGTCTTTTTACATTTTCATGTATGCATTTAGCAGACTTTAACTGTTTTTTTTTCAGCTGTTTACACACATTTTCAAAACTTTACACACAAATACAAGAATTGCACGCACAAAAGGCAGAGTGCCTCACATCTCTTGCAAAATGAAGCACTGCATTCAAAATAT
>NW_015513264.1:0-1796 GCF_001515645.1 Sinocyclocheilus grahami | reverse complement strand
TAGTTTTCAGTATTTTTACATTTACATGTGCATTTAGCAGACTCTTATGTGTGGACATACAGGAAATGTAATGTCTCGCAGGACCACGGTGTTACATAATTAAACATAAATATAAACATACAATACTAGAAGTAAGAATAATTTTTTTGAACCTATAGCCTACATAGCTTACTTGCTGAAAGCGGTAATCTATCTAGGCCTAATATAAATAGTTGACTGTACACATAATCTAAGACTGACTATAAAAGTACTTTACCTAAATACTCTACATTATATTGTGCAAAAGAGGTATTTTAGGGTAAGAAGTGTATAGTGCAATGTGATTTGTGGCGCATTTGCAAGTAAACAAATGTTATCTTATTGAGTCTTTGTTGCAAGGGACAGAATTCATCAGAGATCCAACAATTTTCAATGTCAGGTTTATTAGAAAGTTAGATTAGGGAGCAAGCTAGAGCAGAAAAGAAGAAAGAAATGAAAATGTAAAGAAATGCACTTTTTGCCTACTTTCTATTGCTAAAATGAAAGCCCCATCCCTGCAGTTTAATGTTTGAACACAAGGTAGCAGTAGAGACAAACACATAGGGCGTGTGTTCTGCAGGCAAGAAGTTATTGAAAAATCTCCCAATATAATGCGCATTTATGTTGGGGTTTTTATTTCTCAATCTCACCCAAAAATATTAGGCATAGCGAAATGTTGGGAGTATCTTTTAGTCCAATCTGTATCAGGCAGTCTTAGTCCAGACAGCAGGGGGCGTTGCTCTAGACGGGTCTGACTAATTGTATCTGTTCTAATTGTGTTTTCTGACAGAGATCAGCAGACAGAGGTGATTCCTGCAGATTCACCTGGATTTTCAACTCAGCACTTTCATATCGTCCCTCACGTGATGTTTTCAAGGTCAAACACATTCAGTGACCTTCATACATGCCTTTTGTAAAGTTATCCCCTTCCTACCTGTCTGGCAGGGCTCCAAGCAAGAGCACACCCTCCTCCCTTTATTTTCTTGGAGCCTTATGACAACCGAAATCTCTCCTCAGCATGGAGGAGGCAGAAGGATGTCTGCTGGAAACGTGGTAAAGCCGGGTGTAAGTATGAGTTTAACAACAAGTCACGCATTTAGGTCGTAAAAATAAGGTAATCTGTTTTATTTATTTTTCAGATTTCACATTTTACACGTTTAATCATTTTAATTTGTATTAGGCTACTCGTATGCATGAAAACAACGAAGACATTTAGCCTATCTTGCATTAAAAAAACTATCTAAAAATAGTTAGATATTGAGATTGTTGCATGACGATCTGATCACATTTGAGCAGTGATTCATGGAGACATCACCCAAAATTTTCTCTGCTTATGCAAGCGGTAAAATTGTTGTGACTTTTGCATTGATAATTAGCTTGAATTTCTTGTTTTGTACTGTTTAAATGACACCAAACCAGCATGTGTGAGCATAGTCCAAACCCTGGGGGGTTTTATTCTTGGTTATAGAACAAGTCTTCACACTTCTAGCTTTGCTAATAGATCAGCTCATGAATGAGCATAAGATCTGATTGATTGACTGATGAGATAAGTGCATTTGGGAATTTGAGTGGGTGTATTTGTGTGCCTCTTAATGAGTCAAAGTGAGGAGTTTAGAGTATTAGTGACATTGGAAAGCTTAATCTCCTACTTTAGTTCACCTAAACCCATTAGAAGCCTACATAATCCTTGCCTACAGTCCACTTCACTGCATCCACCTTAAAGTTTTGGACTTGTATATAAATAAAACCACAGGGACTCATTAGAAATCACTTTTGGC
>NW_015513263.1:0-7412 GCF_001515645.1 Sinocyclocheilus grahami | reverse complement strand
GTGTGTGTGTGTGTGTGTGTGTGTGTGTGTGTGTACATATATATTTTTTTATTTTTTTATTTTTCATTTATAATATCATTGGTAAGTTTTCTTTAAACATTTTGTTTGATCTATTCCTCAATTGCACCTGTATACTCATTTGCCTCATTAATGCAGTTTGGCAGAGGAGTTACACATCTGCTCATGATTAATAAAGCTATACTTTTCTTCTGCTGATGCTTGCAGACTAACATTGCTTAAGGACACATGCGCTGATTCATATTTATTTCATGAAACATCCCATTCCAAAAGACAACAGTTCCTTGCGAATGTGAATCTGTCATATCTGCTCACTTGAGGAGTTTTTCCAGCTGAGAAGTATTTGTTATGCTAGTTCATCATGCATGAACACAGCCAAGAGCAATACAGGCAGATACCCTTCATAGCATCATTGTTCCTCTGTATCTTGGCACGTTCTTTACTTGTGACTTGTTATGCTATCTGACATCAGTGCAACAGCATTTATTTAATGTGAAGGCACCAACATGGTGGACCACCCTTGTATTGGTACAATAAGCTACCGTTTGGACTAAAGAGTGAAGATGGTTTACCTGTTGAGCCCTGTCTTCCTTGGTCACCAGATTCTCCGTAGAATCCGGGCTGCCCGATTTCTCCCTTAAGGCCATCAATGCCAGAATCACCCTATAATAAAAGTATTTGCAGAAATAGTTGCAAATTTACTTGTTTGTTAGTAATTAGTCATATAGCAGACACTTTTTTCCCCCAAAGCAACAGTTGTGGTCCCCCTGGAGCAGCCTTGCTCATGGGTACAAAGAGACTTTTGTGAAACTTTTGCTTTACAGCCACTGGCAGATGTGTACTTTTGTTATTTGGAAAATAGTAGCTTAGACATTCTGCAAAACATCTTATGCGTTCCAAGGAAGAAAGTCATACTGGTTTGGAATAACACGAGGGTGTGTAAATGATAGTGGTGAACGATCCCTTTAGAATTCTAGAATCAAAGTGTCTGTAGATTTTTTGCTATGCTGAAAAGAAAACCTCTTTATGCCTTGTGCAGTTATTTTTTTTCATAACCCTCAATTTTACAACCTTTTACGTTTTACATGTTTGAATTTGAGGCTCTGTGAACTTTTATTCGCCTTTGGGCCTCTCGAGTGAAAATGTTCAAGAAGTCTGAAAAAAAGATCTGCTTGAGAAATACGGAAAGGCTTTCCACTTGGGTGAAGGTGGGATTCTCTCCAAAAAACATTCAACACAGAGCAAGTGCCTCGTCTGTGACTTCCTATTTGTCTTCACGGGGACTTGGAAATTCTGAATGTTTTAATTCCAACCTATACTGCCAAACACTGCTGCACGCTCTCTAGAGGCCTTCACACTGTACATATCAGACTTGACCTAGAAGAATGATGTATGGACCATGTTCTTCCTTAGTTTACTATGGCAAAAATAGGTTTAACATGTGTTAACTGTGATGTCTAAAACAAACCACGTCTAAATGCCTTTTGTTTCCCAGGCCAAGCAAAATTAAGACTGTTCCAGGGTTGTTGTGAGGTTATTCTTCTCGGAGGTGGGTAACTTACTGGAGGTCCAGGTGGTCCTTTTGGCCCTGAGGGACCTGGAGCGCCCATTGGCACATCTCCATAGAGCGGGCACACGGCCGCACAAGTCCTTTTCACGGAGTTGGCGAATGTGGACATCTGCTCCAGCACCACCCTCTTGCAGACCTCGATAACATGTTGAGCAGGAAGAGTGGGGCCCTAAGAAAGAGATCATTACCACTGAAACATGGAGCTCAGATCAGAGCACTTCTCGCCCGTGGGTGGCTGTGTAATGAAGGAGAAACAAATACAGCCAACAATATTTCACCAGCCTCGTTATGGATTTACAACCACACTAAATGAAAACCTTGCCTTGAGCGGCAGAGAAAGCCGCACTAATGAGAAAGCGTTTACTAGCAATCTTGACACCAAAATGGTTACCACATATTTCATGCATGCTACGCCAAGTGCCACAAATGCTGAATCTCCCAGAAGCTTTGAAGGCTTTGTCTGAAGGTGATGCTTGTTAGTCGGCTGGAGAAATGCAAACGTAAACAGACATTCATTAATCAGACATATCACAACGTGTTGGCGATACCCAGCCCTGCTTATGTTTCAGTAACATAACATCTAAAGTCACCAACGCTGTATATCATCAAAGGTTGCATTTTTAATCTGGCTTAAAAAACATATTTTGTCTCCAGTCTGTCCAACCCTTGCACATTGTAGAGCAGTAAGACGAGGCAGTGCCTTTAAGCAATAAGTTGACTGGCTCTTTGAAATGAAAGGGACAAGACTTTCTTTTCATATCTTGTATGTCAAGTCTTATGATTTCTCTAATTCAAAATGTCAGTCTCTTCCTCTTTGTACTGTTTCTGACCATAGCATGCAACAGGAAAAAGATCCGTTATGTGTTGTGAGTTGGATTTTCAGACTTACTGGTGGGCCCGGTGGGCCCTGAAAGCCCACTGGACCACCGTCTCCCCTCACTCCCTTGGAGCCTACAGGGCCTTTTCTACCTGATTCTCCAGCAGGGCCTCGCTTTCCTCTACTTCCCTGTTGCCCTGGCACACCGGCATCTCCTGCCTGGAAAACAAACAAATACAAACACACCCATAAACAAGCAAGTTCACTTTTATACTGTGTACACATTTCTGAATGATATCTCGACAGAACGTCTGGAAAGAAATACAAAATGGAACTCAAACAATACGCTGATGTGGCAATCAGTTGTGTCTTTCCAAAACTAGCTTTCTAAAAGTAATCCAACTAGATTTCTGCTGCTGTTGTGGACAGACCAGACCCATTGCTGCAAATGCTTAGAAGTCATCTCCATGGTGTTAATTAAACAGAAATGTGAACAATCTCTGAGACAGTCTTACCCTGCCTTTAGGTCCTTTGACTCCCTTTGCACCCTGTGGAAACAATGTGGCGTTGTGAGAAACTAGAACCACATGATAATGGAAATGTGTCAACAGGAAATGAGATGCATTTGAGTCAACGACTACCTTCTCCCCTTTGCTTCCCTGGACCCCTGGAATGCCAGTGTCACCCTGGAAGATACAAAAGCAACATTTGCAATTGCCTTGTGGATTTGATCCAATAAATGTGATTTGTAGTTCAAAATAACTTGTCAAGGTGCTGCGAGAGGAAACCCTGAAATTATGGTGATGCTCTTCATCGCTCTGTGTTTGTGTGAAACGAGCGCTGTAAAACGCAGAGGAAACCAATTTGGTGTAATGTGTCCTAATCGGAAAATTGCCCTGGAATTTGACACATCAGCCTGAGATCTAATTTTGTATATTCTGGCTCTCAACTACTCTACAGACGCTCTACACAACGAACATGATGTTCCAAGTGTATGCTACAATGTTTCTGCTACCAATGACTATTTTTATAATTCTTTCTGGATGGGTACACATTTGAATTCAAGACTGAATGTCCCATTTCTTTTACGAAAATGAAAAGTGGCAGGCACAAAACCGATACTTTCCATTTTCTAACTTTTGAGTACCTTCCATTTTCTAACTATGTATATTACATATTACCTTATATAACATTGTTAATACAGCATCAGGCTGTTACCTTGATGGCCAGTTGTTCAAATTGCACAAAATATGTTCTGGTAAATGTGTCTTTACAGCAGTTAGGGGTCATCAGTAATCCATGTGATGCTGAAATAATATTTAGATAACAGATGACCACCGAAGGAAAAGACGTGGTTCTATATGAACACCATATGATCCTTCACCATCTAATGCTAGAGCCCATGTGAATATTACATTATTTTCATATACTGTATGTTGATGAAAAGTCTTGTCTGCAGCGACAGGTTTAAATGGAGTGTGGAGATCTTCTCAGAAGTTTAGATATCAGCGGAGGGTGACTGTACCCAGAGCCAAGTCACCGTATAAGCGGCCAAAAATTGCTGTGCTAACCAGTGAAGAGCTGTGCTGCTCAGAGTGTGACACGTTCTGTGCTTTCAGATGATGGCAGGTGTGTTCTGGCTTTTCTGCATTCACTTTTTTTGTGTGTGAATAGGTCAGTTCCCCCTTCTCAAGATGATATTGCAGCAATTTGTCAAGGCTTAAACAAATCTGATGACACGCTGTGTTAGTATACATTTCACAAGTGTTTATATGGTTGTCCATCACATCATATGGTTTGCCGGTCACTGTGAATACTCATAGCATGGTGATTCAATATGTATAGATGCCAACAGGACTCTGAAAAAGAAAATGTGGGCCTCATTTTTTCCCCAATTTATTTTAGACTCTGGATCCTGGGATATCTGGCTACACTAAGCCAATACTGACACGTGATCTTATACATCCGCAGTGAGTTTTCTGCATGACAGAACTTTGATGAACTTATATATAATAAGCCTACATATAATATGTTTGCAGGCTCTTGCAAGATTCAAAATGCCCTTTTAATGAGGCAAAATTGTGTTAAATTTGAGTTTCATAATTTAGTGGAGATCATTACCTTGGGGCCTGGTCTGCCGGGTATTCCCATGTGCCCCTATGAAGACATGGCATGTTTTAGCATTTTGGAGGGTATGAACTTTTATTTCAAAAACTTTGGAATATTTGGAATATAGCTCACCGTTCTTCCAGGGGGCCCAATAAATCCTGGTCTTCCTGGCTTTGCAGCAGAGCCCTTGTAACCTTGCGGCCCCTGGAGATTATAGCACTTTATAAATCTACCAGAAGGCAGGGTGTATTTTTATGTCATAAAAGTCCAAGGTAAAATATTAAGGTGGTATTTACAGAAGTCACATATAGCTCAGTGCAGTGGTCATTTCTTCACACGAGCACTTACTGTTAGTCCAGGAGGGCCCATTTCCCCCGAAGGCCCTTGTTCGCCTTTTTCACCCTGTGTAAAACATTCAAGCATGTTACATAAGCACACACAACTACACCTAATCAGACAGATGCTTCTATAGAGATGGGAGTCTTAAAGGAATTTAGCAGTAGTTTTTCCATTGCTGATTTCCTTAGATGATTCTTTCAGCTTTTTAAATGTATTTAATATAATTATATATATTAACAATTAACAACAAAATAAAGATTTACAATACAGTAAGTGAAGAGCTGTTCTAACTGATTCACTGGAGAGAACTCTTTGGTAGTTTGAGTTCTGTGTTGCTCAGTCTTTTGTTCATCAAATTCGGGCTTACAATTTATAACTAAAACATAACTTTGCTGTGGTGCTGTACATTTAGTAGCTAAATAGTAGTGTAAAAATGCAATTGTGTGTATCAGGGGATGAATACATGTCAAGAAGTGTTAGGTTACCCTTTCACCAACTTGTCCATGTCTTCCCTCAGGTCCCTGTGGTCCTTGATAAGCCTGCACATGGTAATACCATGAGATTAAAAAGTTATTTCTGAAGTCCTGACAAAGTTCAGCTGAAAGGACAATCTGTACCTCAATCCCAGTATCTCCATCTCGCCCTAGCAAGCCTGGATCACCAACTATACCCTGAAATATTCAAAAGAATCAGCACTAGACTTTCAATTTATTGGTCAACAAAGTATTTGTCATGATGACTGGTTGACAAGTAACCAACCTTTTCCCCAATCCCACCAACATTTCCTTTTGGGCCTTGAATACCCTGTGAAGAGTAAAAAAAGATATGTACTGTATGTGCCATCAATATGTTTCCATCTTCCAACGGATTGTTTAAAGCAACATGATTTGGTGACAACTAGAATACTTACTAGCTTTCCCTTTTCTCCAGCTGTTCCTCGTTCACCGGGATCTCCCACAATCCCCTGTCACAGAGCAGAGAAAGAATATAAACATGCAGTCAAATTCCCATGACGTTTGTATGATTAAAAAAAAAAACATTACAATATGTATGTATGTGACCATAGAAACATTGAATTGAGCTTTAATTTTCCTCAGACCACCATATTTTTCAAAGCTGGCATTTGTAAACAATTTTGTTGATGTTTAAATTGTGTCCCTGCAGCCAGTTTCATTCCTCTTCAAACCCCAAAAGATCAGGAATTTCAAACGTGTGGTGTTTCCCTGAAGCTCTGCATTCCTTTTACCAGCCTGTAACATTTTAATAATAATAATAATAACAATCCTAATAATAGTCCTAATATCCTAAAAGTCTTTATTTTGTTTATTTACAAAGTTATTTCACCCCTTTTTTCATTTTTGATTTTGGGATCAAATACGACCCAAACATTTGTTTTTAGTGAGATTCACCCGCAGAGTCCTTTACACCTTGACTTCCATGAAAACAGAAATGTGCACATTAAATTTAAGATAAGCCCATGGATTTTAAATGTCATGCAGCACAATGCAGAAGGTCTCCAGCCTGTTTTTATACCTGGCGACCCCGTGGCCCTCGAGATCCTTCAACTCCGGGTAAGCCTTCGTTTCCCTGTTCCAAGAATGAATGGGAATTGTGAGATTTTCAACTAAACACAGCAACAAATGTTTTAGAGACAATAACAAACCAGAGTGGGGGAGCAAAAATACCTTCACGCCCTGATAGCCCACAATCCCTTCGTATCCCCATTCTCCTGCTGCACCCTGGGAGATGTGGTGGGGAGCGAATGAGTCATTCATATCCCCAATTACACAATCCATCTCACATATATTTTATCGAAGCAAAGTGTTTTCCAACAGAACTTACAACTTCCCCCTGCTGGCCAGTTTCACCCCTCTCTCCAGGTGACCCTCGCACTCCCTTTGATACGATGCACAACATACATTGCATTGGTTACCTTGATATGCTCAAGCTATGATACAGCACAACACATGTATTACATAAAAAAAAATCTGCAAAAATAACAAACCACAATCTGCAAGCTTGTGCAACCAGCTTGTGATTTAGTAGACTACAATAATGCTGTTTTTACCTTATGACCTGAAGCTCCTATTAGCCCTTTCAGACCTTTGGGTCCTCTGTCACCCTGTGAGAGAGAAGAAGATTTGTTATTGCAAATCTTTGGATGCAAAGCTACAAGGCCATCAAAATGGTGCTCTGCAGTTGTATGATGTATTACCTCCCGACCACGAGGTGCTCTCATGCCCTTTTCTCCTTTGATGCCGCCTTCACCCTGTGGGATGCGAGTTGACCGTTGAGTGGGTCTGTACAACAATGCAAACCAAGGGACTGTACAACGAAGCCACTCACCTTAGGCCCAGGTTCTCCTATATGTCCATAATCTCCAGTGTTCCCACGTATCCCCTGCAGCAAGAAGGTTTGAGATGAATGCTTGCAGGATTGCTTGTAATTGTAAATAATATGTAACAACGGCAACAGATGTAGACTTTAATTGGCCAATAATGTTAGCCCAAGACGTAAAGAACTTGGTTTACGGTGCTGGAAAAAGGCAGCATGTATTCC
>NW_015513262.1:6892-7412 GCF_001515645.1 Sinocyclocheilus grahami | reverse complement strand
AGTTTTTAAATATAAACGCTTATATTTCCAACAATTTGGATTAGAATAAATATCACCTAAAAGTTTGTATAAAAATGCCTTATCTGTATTTTAAATGTTTGCATACATCCATTATAGTGTTGAATATTAATTACATTTGATTAAGTAAACGATTATTAAATAAACAAAACTGAAAAAATTCAATTTTAGTGCCACTAGTTGAGAGTTATGAAGTGTCCTTTGCCTAACAAAACTATAAAACCGAAGCAATAAACAAACACACAGCAGTGTCTGGATGAGCGCTCGTGAACTCTGCTCACCTCAATGGTGTAGGTCTGGTCCTGTGTGACGGTTTCTCCGCTCCGGAGGGAAAACACGGCAGTCTGCTCCTCCGCGTCCGATTCCGGCTTCTTTTTCTTCTTCTTCTGCTTCTTCTGGCCATCGGATTGAGCTTTCCTCTGCCGGTACTCGGCCAGCTGGAAGAGACCAGACACAAACACACGCTTATGAGCGACAAAAACCACACACACAGAGAAAAAAA
>NW_015513262.1:2027-2509 GCF_001515645.1 Sinocyclocheilus grahami | reverse complement strand
TTAATTTATTTATTGCAACAGGAATAAATATTAAATAAATCCATTGTACTTTTATTATTTATTTATTTATTGCAACCGTAATAAATATGAAATATTTATTCATTGCATTCATTTTCTTTATTTAATTCAGTCTGTTAAATCCCTCCACAGAATGAAGAAAATAAAAGTCTGTCTTTAGCGTATAACCATTTATTTGGCAGATACGTAACATACATGTTAACAATGTACTAAAATGCACTGACAAGACACTCATAAATTAATTTCTATAAATTGTTATAGCTAAAAACTTTTTTCTGCTCTATAACACCTGAACATTTCAATCTCACGCTGACATTTCACCAAGAAACTCCCTCTCAAACGCTCAAGAACACGAGTGAGAAACACTTCACATTTCCCAGAAAACCTCTTAACGCCGGAGCTGAAATACAGCTGATTTGAAAAGTCTCTTTTGCTGTTACCATGGCGACGGAGCAGGAATCCCG
>NW_015513262.1:0-498 GCF_001515645.1 Sinocyclocheilus grahami | reverse complement strand
CCCCAAATATTTGAATGGTAACATAGTTGATATTAAATGAAACGGCCGATATATCATTCTGGGATAAACACTAGGTTCTTAAAAGCATTTTATCATAAAAACCCAAGACGTGAATCACAGACGCATCTGTCACGTGCCAAACAATCACTGACAACAGATAACGACCATCAGAACAGGGTCACACAATCATTTGGTTAGCGTGCGCTGCTGTTAATTAAGATCACGATGGCCGAGCGTGTAGAAGGTATTTAATTATGCAGCCCGCTTTAGTTTTATTGCACTAACTGTGTTTATCGGCCAAGCCAATTATCCCAGCAGACTATTGATCGGGATTAACAAAGGGTTTGTGAGCACGTCTGAATACTCAAGACCTGACCTCTTGTTAACCAGAGCTTTTAGCCTACAATCAACAACACGCATATAAATTAAGGCCCTCAGATCTGGTGAAGGCACAAAACACTTTCATTGCACGCTGGGTTGGAACAATTGATTTTACAT
>NW_015513261.1:6727-7414 GCF_001515645.1 Sinocyclocheilus grahami | reverse complement strand
GACCTTGACTAGTTACTAGTTTCCAGTAAATGTACATTTTTGCATATTATTGCTAGTATATTTGATTATCATGTTATCGTGTTTCATAGCTTATTGACACTCCAGGGCTGATTCCAGATTTCAACCTGTCCAAGGCTCTGAATCTGAATACAAACCTGAAGATTGTTAATGTGTACAGGTACGTCACACAAGACTGCATGATGGATGGCTGTCATATTTACATTATTTGTCCAATATAAATCAATAAATCCGCTTTTTATTATTTATAGTGACTGTCAAAAGAATAAGCCCTTGTGGACCACATTTCATCTGAATGAGATCTTCGACCTAAATAGTAAATTAGATGTTTCAGAGGTGAGATATTATTACTATTCCTTTACTTTCCTATGCTTGATGCATCACTTATTGGACACTAATGGCTGATTCGCTCAACAGTACACCCATGAGATTTATCAGTCCTTTGAGGGGGCACAAATCAACATAGCAAACATCACCATCCTCAGTCCAGAGGTAAAGTCCCAGCTAAACAACTTCTCTAGCAGTGCCAGCAGTATGAACTTCAGCAACATCATACAGCAGGTACACTGTATACTTCATTCGCAAAAGGACACTTGCACATACTGTTTGTGAAATCAAATGACGTATAATTTAATAACGGGCACATATGAGCCTTTTTTTCATAAAGCA
>NW_015513261.1:0-3173 GCF_001515645.1 Sinocyclocheilus grahami | reverse complement strand
ACTAATCTGAGTTTAGTAGCAGAAAGTCTGGATATCTTGGCTGGCAAACAGGTAAAAGTTACTCTTGTTTACTTGTCTTGTTAACACCCTCCTGCTCTAGTGAATGACTGAGATGGATGATGTACAGTTATTTGTGTCTTTCAGAGTAACCAAAATATAAAAGACCAACTGCATGGGGAAGCAAAAGATCTGCAAGACATCCAGACAGAGATCACGTCTCACATTATGCCTTTGCTGGTGTGTTAACACAACACAAAAGACAGTACTCAGAATTTAAATTCCAACTGAATGTGACATTAACATTAGGAAATAATGAATATAATCACAAAGTGTTCTTGACTAGTTTGTATCAGTTTGGCATACCATGACCTACATCCTTTTCCTCTTTGCAGCTGGAACTGAACACCACTGTTAAGAATCTCAGTGCAGTAGCGTCTCAAATCACTGTAAGTAAACACTAGAGTCATCATATGTGCCAGTGAGTATTCATACAATATAGCTATATACAGCAGAGTCTTCTTTCTGACTTGCCAAAACTACAGTATATCAGTTTTTAAAAGAATTTAATTAAAGGGCCCCATGAAATATGATGTTTTGCTACTTGCTGTTATTGCAGGTGGTATTAGGGAGCATTTGAAATGGTGTCATTGTTTAGAAGTTCACTAACAAATACAGTACTGTTCAGCAAGGATGCATTATATTGATCAAAAGTGACAGTAAATACTTTTATATTGTTACCAAAATTTCTATTTCAAATAAATGCTATTCTTTTGAACTATTTGTTCATCAAAGAATCTTGAAAAAAATAATCATGGTTTCTTCAACATTTCTTCTCTTTATTCATTTTATAGGCAGCTGTGGAGAATGTTCTCAGAAAAGTTGGCTCTGCTCAGGACGTCCTGAACTACAACATATCACAAATAGTGAAAACTGTGAGTGTTGTACAATCAATGCTATATTTAGCTAAATCATCTGTCAGGATGCTTACTGTATTACAGTGATGAAAAAAATCTACTGTGCATTTTATAATAACTGTACACTTTTTTCTGCAGGAAAGCAGGGCATTCATAGACTGCCAGCTGGAAATCTTTCTGACATTTGTTCACTGGGCAAATCAAACGGTATGTTTGTCTTTATATTCAAGGTGCCGACTATCTTGATGATGAATTACCGTAATATCATTGTGTTGTACTCTGAATCAGATCACAGAGAAGGTGGGTCGTTGTGGGCCTGCAGCTGCAGCAGTAGACAGATCAGAGGAGCTCCTCTGTAAACACTTGGTGGAATCTTTGGTAAGAATCCTTCACCAGCTCTAGCTGCCTCTTTTTTTCTTTTTACAATGCTTACAGATTTGTAAGTGCACATGGTTCCCATCTAATAAACCCTTAACATAATATCCCGTCTGTTCCCCAGAACGCCTTTTGGTTGAGTTTGGGCTGGTGTATGATATTCCTGATCCCCAGCATAATTTTCTCAGTTAAACTGGCCAAGTACTACCGCAGGATGAAGTACTCAGATGTTTATGAGTAAATGATCCTATTTGTTTTCTAAATGTAGAAGCGAATCATGGAAAAGTCTACTGTTTACCTACTGTCATGGATCAATTCAAATGGTTTCCTTCTGATTTCTCTCTTTAAAGGAACAATAACTTCATGATGAATCCTTTCCCAAAGGCCCACCTCAAACCTGAATTATTGGAAATGGAAAAACAACCACCTTTTACATATGTACATAATTAAAAGTGACCGTTAAGTTTGATTTTCACACACTGACCCACATCTCAAAAGAATCAAGTAGACAATGATTGTAGGAAAAATAATGCCAAAGTAGCTTCTGAGTACTTTGTGTCAAATGATTTTAGCACTTAATATTTAAATGAAAAGCACAACTTTACTGTTACAACTGTAATATGTTTTCTATTATAAGGCAATAATGGGAGTTTAGAAAGCACTTTATTTGGTCCTGTAGGCAATGAGATTTATTTATGCCATTTTTTCAATAAGAAATATGGGTATGCTGTTATACTGCTGGCATATATTGTATTTAAAAACAACTGTTCTAATAAATAATTTAGCTCATGAATACTGTGAAGACTGTAACTGTATAAGCCAACTAACCTCTTTTTGAAGTGGTGCGGTCTGATAGGTGGAATCTGAGGCCTGTTAAACATTTCTATCTCGTGTCATGTATTAATTACAATCATAATAAAAGGTGCTTACACTACCATGCTGAACCTGTTTGTTTGCTGTAAAGAATCGCTTGCCACAGTCTGTCCAGACGACCTGTCTAGAAACCCTATGTCCTGTGACCGAGGCCTCACTGACTTTGCAACAGTGTGCCAATCAGGATGAAGTACTAGAGTAGTGGAGTACACATTCCACACATATCTGTACTGCTTGGGGGGTGGGTGGGGGGTAACAGAAATCAGACAACAGGATTTATTCAGTTTGACACTCTGAGCAAAACATTAAATATCCAGAAAATATTGTTGTATGGTAGTTTTCAAAAACACTGAGATCATGTAGCATGAAAAAGGTTCATTTAAAAGTATACCAGACCATTTCTCGATATTAGAGCTCACTCTTAGCATTCGGATTAGTAAATACTAGAGATACTTACAGACATGCACTACAAAGGCAGGCACACCTGCAAAACCACACAACTGGTCTTGAAATCATGTAAATTTAAGCCGTATGCATGTTCATGTTATGTGTACACTACCATTCAAATATTTGGGGTCATTAATAATTTTTTAGAGAAATTAATACTTTTATTCAGCAAATTAAATTGATCAAAAATGACAGAAAATAAAGACATTTAGAATGTTATAAAAGATATGTATTTCAAATAACTGCTGTTTTTTTTAACTACCCCAAAACTTTTTGAACAACCCCAAACATTTGAACAGTAGTGTATGAAGTGGATGAGAAAAATGATTAAACTATGCAAGGCCGAAGGCCCGATTCTTGGAAAAGGTTACAGAACTGAAAAAAGTTCATTGTAAGGAATTATCTGATTGCAAAATAAGGAATTATTATGGAGTAGTCTATTAAACATGTCCATGGGTATTAACTTATGTTTTACAAAACATATTTTCTCACTTTTTTTTTGTTTTGTTACGTCAAATATTCAAATACACTGAACAAAATTATAAATGCAACACTTTTGTTTTT
>NW_015513260.1:5560-7415 GCF_001515645.1 Sinocyclocheilus grahami | reverse complement strand
TCTTTCTTCTGTTTCTTTTTCTTTTGTTTGTTTTTGTTTTCTTTCACTATTACCTTCTTGATTGCTTTTGTTTATCTTTGCTTGTTTTTGTCTTTCCTTGATTTTGTTTGCATATAGTTTTTTCTTGTTTTCATTCTTGATTACTTTCATTTATTCTTGATTCCGTATGGTTGTTCTTGCTTTTGTATGTTTCTTTTGTTTGATTTTGCTTGATTTAGTTGTTTCTTGTCTGACTTTTGATTTTATTTGATTTCAGTCACTTTTGTTTGCTTTCATTTGTTCTTGCTTTTGTTCAAGATTGCTTGGTTTCTTTTGTTCCTCTAATCCTCTCTGATTTTGTTTGTTTGAGTTCATCTGTGCTTTTTCGTTTATTCTTGCTTCCAAAAAAATTGTTCTTGCTTTTGTTCAGCTTTGCTTGCTTTAGTTTGTTCTTTGATTTTAAAAAAAAATCTTGCTTGCAAAAGTTTGTTCTAGCTTTTTGTTTGTTCCTTTTGCTGTTTCTTGTTTTGTGTGTGTGTGTGTGTGTGTGTGTTCTTGCTTGACTTTAGTTTTACTTCTTTCTTGTTCATTCTTGCTTTCGTTCATGCTTGCTCTCCACAGCTCCACAACTTTCCTTCCATGTCTTGTTCTGCTCATTATTGAATTTCTGAAGGAGGGATGAGGAGTCTTCTATAGGGTTTTTTTTCCCTTTAGTATTGTGTGTCTACGATCCAAATGTGGGTCACATAAGGTAATATAGCAAAGGATGAAGCTGAGGAGCAGATAAAAAAAGAAAGAGAGAGAGAAGTTGAGTGTTGAGAGATTACTAATATTTATAGTGTGTGTTAGCCTGTTTGCAATGTTGATGAAAGCTCTCCCTTGACCTCTGTCCAATGCACACACTGTTACACAAGAAATACTGCCAGTGAAGTGTGTGTGTGGGGAATCTACTTGGTTATAGGTTGGGGACAAATTTGTCACCAGAAATAAGCTAAAGTTGGCAAATTGTCCCTTTGGGGATGTCCTCAATTGGAAAATCAATTCATAAATAATGTCTTGGTTATAAATATGTGAACATTTTTGTTTTAGGGTTTGGGTTCAGAATAGTTTGTTGTAAAAAAAATATTAACTAAGTAAGCTTATATAACATTGATTTAGTCTGTTGTCTTAATTGGACATAAAATATGCACCTTTAGTTTAAACACAAAATTCTACTATTTTTATTTGGGTTCTGCAGGTTGTTTTTCATTAATGTGATGACAGCAGTGTTGCTGCCTGAATGAAAAGGGCTTCTTCTGAAGTGTATGGCAGTGATGATGGCGTTCCTGGAAACACATTTTCTGTGTAAATGCTATTGATAGATAAACTATTTTGACTCTCCGCAGTCTTCATTTGGCATTAACTGGAGGTATGGGAACGGTAACAATGAGGACCCTGTGCTTGTAAACAGCATTGTGACAAGTGATAAAACTTGTTTTGAGGGAAACCTGATCGTACAAGCAAACTCATTATCACTGGAGTTTGGCTGCGTGCTGGCAGTCATATGGCTGTTGTGTGTCTCTAGAACCTTCTGATGGAGGAAGTTAGAAATGATGGGGAAAGTAACATCATCCAAAAGAGTAGAAGTAATTCTGTGCAATTTACTATGTGTATTATTACTGTAGGTTTAGCAGTGCCATGGGAATGATTTGAAAAGTCTGGGCACAAATTGTGGGGCTTTGATAAGCAGGCATTTAAAAAAAAGAAGCTTTGCTCACACCTCCAGTGCTGGGAATAAAAGCTATTTTCCCAAAGTCATAAGGTCGTGGGGAAGCCCTGGTGGAGTCCTGATGTTGCATTTTTATCTGCTTCTACTTCTAACTTTAGGGTTGATAAG
>NW_015513260.1:3987-5150 GCF_001515645.1 Sinocyclocheilus grahami | reverse complement strand
TTTTTTTTTTCCTCTAGTTTTAATTAACTAAATCATATATCATATTACATATTGTGATCTTATAGGAAGTAGTCTGTGCTGCTGAGTGACTGTTTGTATATGTATATATCTCAGTTGCAGCTGTACTCGGAGGCCAGTATTGCTCTTCTCCACCTAAACACAGCGCAGGATTTTACTGAACTCACCCAGCAGGCCAAGAAGAACCTGACGCTGGAAGGAAAAGAGCTCACAGTCAGTCCGGCGTACCTGTTCTGGGACCTTAGCGCCATCTCACAGGTACACGTCACTGCAGTTTCACACACGGGTAAAAACTAAGCCAATTTGTGCTTGACAAGTCATCAACTTATCAAGTTACTTAACAAAAAAATAAATTCATAATAAACAGTCTTCCTTTTTTTCAGTCTAAACAGGATGAGGATGTTTCTGCCAGTCGCTTTGAAGACAATGAAGAGCTGCGTTATTCTCTACGTTCCATCGAAAAACACGCACCATGGGTGCGGCACATCTTTATCGTAACCAATGGACAGATACCGTCTTGGCTTAACCTGGATAACCCCCGTGTTTCAGTGGTTACTCACCAGGTAAGCTCTGCAAACCCTTGGTGACCAGTAAAGACTATTTACGTTTCTAAAGGATCTCCAAAAGGGTGTTCTGTAATGCATTCTAATACTAATACTGAGTGTTTTTATTTAAGATTTACAGTAATTGACAAAGTCTTATGTTGTTGTTGTTTGTATTTGTTTCTCAGGACATTTTTCAGAACCATTCTCACCTGCCATCATTCAGTTCTCCTGCCATAGAGACCCACATTCACCGAATCCCAGGACTCTCTCAAAAGGTCATCTACCTCAATGATGATGTCATGTTCGGCAAGGACGTGTGGCCTGATGATTTCTACAGCCACTCTAAAGGTCAAAAGGTCAGAAAGACTGTCTATCGGATTCTGTCAGAGAGACTGTTTATTTGAACCGCATGTCTAACAGTTAATGCAGATTTGAATTAAAATGTACATTTTATAAGGCAAATTCTGCATACATACAAAAGATCTATGAATACATGCACTACTGAATACATACAGTACTACCTTTTTAAAGAAATTAATACTGTTATTCAAAAGAGATGCATTAAATTCATCAAAAGTGGCAGTTAAGACATTTTACATT
>NW_015513260.1:1724-3789 GCF_001515645.1 Sinocyclocheilus grahami | reverse complement strand
GAATTATATTATATTATTAAACAAGGAATCTTTCCATTTTCCATTACAACTCCTTTGACCTTGATAATCACCTCAGATGTTTTCTCTGTTTACAGGTGTATCTCACCTGGCCTGTACCAAACTGTGCTGAGGGCTGCCCAGGATCCTGGATCAAAGACGGCTACTGCGACAAGGCCTGCAACAACTCTGCATGTGATTGGGATGGAGGAGACTGTGAAGGTACTTTGACCCAAAATAAAAATTCTGTCATTATTCACTCAATGTTTAATTTCATGAACCAATTGCATGTTTCTGATCCCATCTTTATTTCTGTTTCATAATTTCTTGATTTGTTTTCCTTGCAGGTACTGCAGGCAGCAGTCGTTTCGGAGGAGCGGGCGGTGCTGTGATCGGAGGCGGGCAGCCTTGGCAGTTCGGAGGTGGTCTCGGAGGACTGGGAGGCTTGTCCTTCTGTAACCAAGGCTGTGCTAACTCTTGGTTGGCAGATAAGTTCTGTGACCAGGCATGCAACGTTATTGCTTGTGGGTTCGATGTGGGTGACTGCGGACAAGGTGAGTCTTGACCAGTTGTTCTCAACAATTTTGACCTGAAAGTCTCCCCACTCTGTAACACAATAGGCCCATCATATATATATATATAAATAAAACAGAACTGTCAAAGGTGTAGAATTTATTAGGAACTTTCAGAATCATCATTGGTCCAATTAATTTTTAATATTAAAAAGTGATGTGCAATGTCATTAAGAAGCCTCCCATGACATGAAAATTGCAGTCAATCAAATTTAATGGGCTGTTTTTTGTCCCCACCAAAGCCACAAACCTGATAAGAATAAATTTAACTAAATTAAATGAACAAAAGAAAGATGAGGTGTGCATACACTTTGCACAAGGCTAAACATATGAGCCTAAACATATCTTTTTCATTAAAATGAATAGCACTGGATGGGTTCACAGTGTACTGTTATGGACACTTTAATGTTGAACTCCGCATTCCCTGGCCCCCTGTTTGAGAACCACTTGAGTATTTCTGATTAAATCTAGTAGTAATTGATTTAACAAATTTTCTGTTTGTTTGTGCATTTCTAAGATAATTTCAACCAACTGCACCGTGTCGTCCTCTGGAGGAACCAGACGCTTTACACCCTGCCTCAGGGAGAGCTCCGACCGTATTTTAGCTTCTCGGGCCTGGCTAACCGCGTGTCCGAGGCACAGGTTGCAGATAACCCAGTGCTCCGTCACACTTCTGTCGCCAACAAATGGAAGACCATCCACCTGCTGCTGCTGCCCAGACACAATGCCACCCAGATCCACTACAACATCACCTTTCAGGGTGCCAACAACCACGACTTCACCATGACTTTCTCTGTAGCCGTGGATACCCGAGAGCTCCCCAAATCAAACATATCCAATCCGGTGCGGGAGAAAGACGAGGAGCCCAGACCGACCATAGTGACCCCAGAACCAGTGGTTGAGTTGGAAAATGTTCCCAAAGAAAAACAAGGCCCGAGAGTTAGAGAGAAAGCCCATGGCGGTGTAGAGATTATGCAGGTGCCTGCATTAAATGAATCTCTTTTGCCTGAGGAAGTGAAGCTTGAGTTAGAGAAACTGAACGAGAAGCTATCATTAGGTGACATCACTATTAAAGGCTTTAATTTGACCAAAGCAGTGCTGTTGGGCCCGTTCAAAGACAAAGCTAAGCTTTCACTAAACAATAAAAACTCTGAAAAACAAGACCAGAACAAGCCAGCAAAACACTCGAATGAAGACCAGAAATATCCTTTAATCAGTCAATATCAGGCCGAAAGAGCAGCAAGGGTGAAAAGAGCAAATGAAGAAGAGGAAAGAGATAATAATTCTAAATTGGAGCCAGCTGTTGCTCCATCTCTTGTCCCAATCCAGATTGATGGTGTTACACCAAAGGTTCAATCAAGATTGTTCGGCAAAGAGAAATCCCACGCATCTAAGCTTCTCGGCACCCTGATGGGAAACATGTCTAAGGAGAGAGATTCAGAAAATGAAGTCCACCTCCGCGGGCGGCCAGTGGGTCGTAAACTCCAGTATTACAC
>NW_015513260.1:0-785 GCF_001515645.1 Sinocyclocheilus grahami | reverse complement strand
TTACAGTGAATTTATAACAGCTAAGGGACGTTGTTAGGCACGACGCAAATAACCCCCTTAGCTGTTAGCTATAATCCCCTTAGCTGTTATAAATGTACTGTAAACCACGGCTTCACGGGGCTTATTGCTTTTATAAAACGGTTATTCCATATACGTAGTAAGGTTTCACAAAATAAAACGGAGCAAGTAAAGTGTAATGATATTAATAAAAACATTATTCTTCCACCAAACAATGTAGTTCCTCAGAAACAGTTGTGGTTGCAACAAAGTGGTTGCCGCGCAACACACAAACGTAAACAAAGGTGTATGTTTGTAGAGTAATTTACAACAGCTTTGAACGTGGCTCAGCCAATCAGAATCAAGGATCCGTTTTATAATTAACTTTGTTCTTGGAAAAAAATACTTGATGTGGGGAAAAAAAATTATTAAACTAAAGTCAATATTAAGCATTAATCAGTTTTCTAATGATGAATATTAATTTTAATAAGAAATTAATTAATTTTAATAGAAATTAATTTATCTTCAAGAAACGACTAAAAAGGCATCTCTTCCATCTTTATTTGACCCTCTAACTCTAGCACTCTCTATTCTAATTCTATTCTATTCTAATCTGTTTTCTTTTTATTTATTATATTATTTAAAAAAACCCTTGCTACGTGTACTGCGTTAAGCTAACTGAGACTTGTTATAGCACTTGTGTATCATTGCTCTTTTGTTGATTTTGATTGCTTCCATTGTGTTCATTTGTAAGTCGCTTTGGATAAAAACGTCTGCTAAATGACTAA
>NW_015513259.1:6912-7416 GCF_001515645.1 Sinocyclocheilus grahami | reverse complement strand
TAATTATTCATATTTCCCCATGAGCTGATTCGCTACATTATATTTTATTACATTCCGAAAAAATAAATGAATGAAATACTGGAAAATAAAAAGAAACTTAACATTACAAGCATGTATTTTAGTTCCCTTCACTCCACAACAAATCCTTTAAGTGTGACAGTATTCAAAACAATCCAGGAATATACATACAAAAGTTGTCACGGGGGCTGAACCCTTTAAAAAGGTACTAATATGTACATTTTAGTATTAATATGTACACTTGAGGTACTAATGTGTACATTTAAGGTACTAATATGCACCTTTTAGAGGAAAATACGTTACAAAGGTACCGCCCCAGTGACATTTTTTGTATGAATGTATAAAACAAACTTTATTCATTATGAACAACATTTATTAATAACGCCTAAACAAATTATTTCTTTAAAGTCTAAACAAATGTATTTAAAGCAAAAGTCAAACTACTGGTGTGGGGAAATGGGCACAAATCCAACTGTTTTTTTTTTT
>NW_015513259.1:4484-5676 GCF_001515645.1 Sinocyclocheilus grahami | reverse complement strand
ACCCCTTTAATCACTGATTCAGGGAGAGCTCAGCATTCAGCATTAGCTACTTATTGTGTGTGTGTTTTTTTTCAGGAACATTAGTTAACCGTGCATTCGTGTGCATTAGTATGTTTTTTCTCCATCTGTTTGACTGTGTCATGTTGTTTTTGGCCAAACCCATCAGGCTTTGGCAATAGAAGAGGGCAGAATTGGCCAAATGTATTTGTCCTCTGCCAGTCCTTGAACATATGCTGAATGACATTTAAACATTTTTAGAGAATGACAAAGATAGAAAGAACACCCTCTGCTAACCAGAGACAGAGATAAATGTACTCATGTAATAATCAAAATTTCCCCAAAATTTTCTCATCAAATGTGACACATGAGTTCTGACAGTGCATCATTCACAAGACCAAAAAAGTTATATTTTGTAAGATAAAAACTGTATTTCAATAATTCAGAATAGAAATCCGTACTTCAATCATTGAGAATAGACCCGAGTAAATATCTGTAATCACTGAAAAGAATCAGAATAGCTGACATGAAGTCATTCAGTAAACCTTTTGTTTTGTTGAAAATAGTAAAGTGACAATTTATTCAGCCTTTGAACCCAGAAGCCCTCACATATTCATCACAGTGCTTATATCTAGACCAGCAGGCCAATTTTGACATTATTATCTGATTCCAGCATCTCACATCTGACTCACAAAACCCCAGGATTGACAATCCCTCATGTGAGGATGCTCAAATGTAATCACTCACAACTTACTGTGTAAAGAGAACATATTTTATGCAGAAAATAACATTTTATGCTATTGAAACTATGAAGTAAATAATGTTGTTAACATTCTAAGTTAAAGGCTACATCTTTTGGTACTGTCTGCCACTGGAGTGACCGTCATCCTGTTAGTATTCAGAGTACGGCTAGTGTGAGAGATGTATTAACAGAACGGGAATGATACCATTGCCATCAGCCTAGGGAGCTGTAATTGATTCCATATTCAGTTCATTGCTTCTTATTAAATGTCCCTCGTGATGACCTATAGCACAATGGACTGCATAATAAACAGCTGATGACCATGCTCAGAGATCAAAAGGATTTTCTGGATTAGTATTAAATCTTTACTTTTTTATTTTATGAAGTTGTATCCTGTTATTAAGGTTCACTCACTTTTTTTATGTTGCGCTGGCTGATAGCATTCATCTTGGA
>NW_015513259.1:2274-3168 GCF_001515645.1 Sinocyclocheilus grahami | reverse complement strand
TGTCCTGGCCAGTAATGGGATAATTAAGAGTTCTTTAAAAGTAAAAATTTGGTCAGGAGAAGATATAAGTGTCCGCTCGAGGGAAATTACATTTTGTGAATCTTTGTTTGTCAGTAATTTGACTCATGTGTTCATTCTAGAGTGAGCATCGTTATTTCTTTTAATTTTTTTGGAGAAATGTATGTAGAGGCACATATACTGTATTTCCAATGAGCCTGGGCAGCAAAATTTAGAGGAATAAATCAAAAGTAGGGCTTTATACTTAATCAAATCCCAATATGGACTAGTGTTTGTGTATATTAAACTGTAAAGACTGCTATGTAACTATGAAGTCTGTATTGTCTGCGTGTCTCTGTAATAAGTGGCACGGTTTATTCTACTACACATACAGTGCTGAAGCATGTGTGATGTTTGTGGTGTTTTCAGCATCTGCGTCTCACTATATGAGGACATGAACACACAAACTTCATCTCCAGAGCTGCTCTGAGAGTCACTTCACCAGCATTTCATTTGATAAAACTATAGCCAGATACACAGAGAATCTCAAAGCTCTTCACTACAACCTGCCAAAATAAAAGTTCTGTTTAACTTGAAGAAATTATGACAGACATATATTATTTTGTATAGCAGAACTTCTAAAATAATAGTAACAATACAGTTATTTTTTTAAGGAATATCACATAATATCATGTTTTAATTTGAATAGAAACCCCCCTTTTCCAGCATTTTGTTTGCCAAAATAAATAAATAAATTGTTCAAATTTCATTGGATTACGTTATGTGACATTAATTAAATTGTTAGAATTGTTTATGCAACCAATTTTTTTTACCACCTCTTCTGATAATAATTATGATTTGCATTAAATCATAAATAGTCAACACTGAATTTCTAAA
>NW_015513259.1:0-764 GCF_001515645.1 Sinocyclocheilus grahami | reverse complement strand
TTTTCTAAGTGAAGTTAGCACTATTCTTACTTTTAATGATGTTGCTTCTCAGTTTCCTTCACTTATACGCTGTCAATGACAGGCTTTTGTAAATCAGGACTGTATAGCTCACCGAAATCTTCCCGATTCATCACAAGTGTCCATATGTTTTTCTTTTTCTCCCAGGATTCCCTCAGAAAGAACACTGAAAAGATATATAATTAGTCTTCGCTTGTTCAGCAGGCAAGAAAAACTGATCCTCGTATAATGAGAATCCTCGAATTCCATTCACTTGCATTAGACAGTATTTTCAGCCCCATTAATTTACAATGAAGATTTTACAAGTGCTGAAAAAAAAAAAGAGTTATTTTCACACAGACAATGTTTAACTGTATATCATGCACCATGCAAAGGAACATTTTGGTGGTTTACGACAATAACTTGGCAAAGAAAAAATTATTGTAGATTATTCTAGAAAAATGGATAATTGCAGTAGAGGGTTTACTGCCTTAAAAACGGTAACTGTAACCCTACCTAGCAACAGGGGTTGAGAGTGTGTAATGAAGGTTCACTAAGTTGTTCCTCCCCAATCATGTGGCTTTTTTAATCATCACTGAAAAGAATTTCGAAAATAGAAAACAGAAAATAAGTGAAATAAATGTCTTTATCAATTGTTCTATCACAGCATGTAAATAAAATAAATTAGCATTTTGGTGTTCAATCTGAACCTCTGCCACAGGTTTTACAGAACAACAACCATCAAAAGAGTGTTCAGAATTGTTATC
>NW_015513258.1:7176-7416 GCF_001515645.1 Sinocyclocheilus grahami | reverse complement strand
TATTTATCTGCAGATTACTCTAATAGCCATTGCTCATATGCTGAGGGTTTGCCTTTAATCAGCCCTGGAGAAGATGGCTAACATAGTTGATGGAGCAGGGCTCAACACAAATAACTTTTTCTGCTAGCTCGGATGCAGCAGTAGTTTAGATTTTTACTTTTTTGGGTGTCATTTTCACTCACTGATTTTAATTTTATTTTATTATTTTGCAGTTTTTGGGATGTTTGAAATTACCACATC
>NW_015513258.1:4661-5149 GCF_001515645.1 Sinocyclocheilus grahami | reverse complement strand
ACAATAAAGGTCATAGTGTTTGTTTTTCAAGCAAACCCAATGAGACAGAGGTGAAGGTTAATAGCCTTCATTTATTTCACGCTTAAATTGATTGTCTCTCCCCTGCTGCTAATCATAACAAAGGGTAAACCAAACAGTCCGTTTGTTCCCTGGGTTTGTTTTCAACATCTCCAGCAGGAAAAGAAGCTGTTCAATTTTAAGCAAACTTTTTTTAATCTGCTATATGTCACAGCTGTGGCCTCACAGCCCTAAAAACAATGCATCTTTTAGTGTTTTGTAACACAATTTTCTCGTTATTGTAGGTCCTTGACCCTGAGAAGCAGGCAGACCTGGCTGATTCATTGAGGATCTACCTGCTTCAGTTCTCAACCTTGCTGGTAGAGCACGCTCCTCATCACATCCATGACAACAACAAGAGCAGGAATAGCAAGCTGAGGCGTCTTATGACCTTCGCTTGGCCTTGCCTGCTCCCCAAAACCTGCGTGGAT
>NW_015513258.1:1618-3231 GCF_001515645.1 Sinocyclocheilus grahami | reverse complement strand
GAGTTTGCTTGAGTGTATGTTTCTCTGCTTACAGGTTTATTACCCAGTGAGACATCACCTGGTTCAGCACATGATCAGTGCTATGCAGCGATTGGGCTTCACCCCTAGTGTAACTATTGAGCAGAGGAAGTTGGCAGTGGACTTAGCTGAGGTGGTCATCAAATGGGAGCTCCAGAGAATCAAAGACCAACAGGTCTGTTACCAGGAAATGAGTGTTCTTATTATAGAAACAGTGTTTTGGTCTTTTGTGATTAATTTAATGTAATTAAAATGCATTGTCCTTTAAATCCGGTCATTTTATTGGGTATGAAGCCGGAATCGGAAGCTGATCCAGTAAGTGTGGGCGAGGGCACGAGCGGAGCCTCTGGTGCTATGAAGAGAGGAATGTCTGTTGACACGGCACAAGACGTAAAGAGATTTCGCACTGCTGCTGGTGCTGTCAGCACGGTGAGGAAACCTTAAACCACTCGCCGCAGCTTGAGGGTGACCACTGTAATCAGTCTCTTGCTCTCTGTGCCCTGATGGACCGTGCCATGTTTGAGTACATTGGCTGTATTGTGTTTGTGTTTGTATGTGCAGGTCTTTGGCCGCAGTCAGTCGATGCCAGGTACAGAGGCTCTACTTACCAAACCAGTGGAAAAACAGCACACAGATACTGTGGTCAACTTCCTCATCCGCATCGCCTGCCAGGTAGTTATCTCATACCTGCTTAGTGAGTCTTTCTGGGGTCCACTAATACTTACATAAGCTAACTTCTGCTCTGTGTCTGCAGGTAAATGATAGCACTAATGTGGCAGGCTCTCCCGGTGAGCTGCTGTCCCGTCGCTGTGTGAACCTCATGAAGACTGCCCTCCGACCAGACATGTGGCCCCGTGCCGAACTTAAACTGCAGTGGTTCGACAAGCTCCTTATGACTGTGGTAAGTCTGAAAGCTTGTGGGTTTTGGTTTCTTTTCTTTTATTCTTATATAATAAATTATTTATATAAATTTGAGGCTGCATGGGAGATTTATGAGTTCTTGCCTCATTATCTAAAAGCAAACGGATAAATATCCAGACCAATTTAAAAAAAAAAAAAACAGCAAATGGCATGCATGAAACTACAAATTCACTCTGACAATAGGTGGCGCTCTTAGAAAAGCAGAAATAGCCTGGTTACTCTGCGACACAAAGTGTTAAATAACTTTCTGTTTCTGAATTCATTTGTCACAGAGAAGAAAGGAGGTGAAACAGTGTTTGCATGTTTTCAAACTACCGTTCAGATTTTTGTGTTCCCTATGGTGTTAATCTAATAACACCAAATAAAAGAGTGCAGAAATAAGAGAGCCAGTTCTGGGATTCTTCCTCTGCTGTTCACTGAATCTTAGTAAATCTGCATCTCACATCACTCTTCATTATTTCCAGTGCCTTTCCAAGCAGTTTTTATGTCAGCCAAATCGATATCCTCACTCTTATGAATGATTTTTCTTTCTTTGGAGTTCACTGGTGTGACTAACTCAGCTGTCATCTGAGAGAACAGCTCTCAGTTAGTGAGCATCCACCACCTGCACTATTATCACTGCAACCTCCCAGCCCTCTCTCACTTCCTCTCTCATTCCACCTGTTATTAGGCAG
>NW_015513258.1:0-258 GCF_001515645.1 Sinocyclocheilus grahami | reverse complement strand
ATCCTCCTCTGTTTTTCAGGAGCAGCCAAACCAGGCTAACTTCTCCAACATCTGCACAGGGCTTGAGATTCTCAGCTTCCTTCTGTCAGTGCTGCAGCCTCCAGCCATTCTTGCGCACTTCAAGCCCCTGCAGCGTGGCATTGCAGCTTGCATGACCTGTGGCAACACCAAAGTGTTGAGGGCAGTCCACTCCCTCCTGTCCAGACTCATGAGCACCTTCCCCACAGAACCCAGTGAGTAGATCAAGCTCAGATTGAT
>NW_015513257.1:21695-22197 GCF_001515645.1 Sinocyclocheilus grahami | reverse complement strand
GCAGATACAGTGAAACAGAAGAGACAACAACAGACTTCCTCACACCGACTGCTCTGCGTCTCTCAGTTTGTGGATATCTGCACAAATAACAACACACAAAGAGCTTTGGTGACGAGACCTTTAAGAAGCGCCTCCTGAAAGTTGTGCTTGAGGTTTAGGGGCATTCTGGTCTAAATTAGTTTGCACCTCCCACTAGGGTCTAGTGTAAGAGTGCAAGTGTTGAATCCACCAACATGTGGGAAGTGAAGGTTAAGCATTTAGATGTGCGTTACTATAAATGACCCAAAGTACTGGCAGCTCATCAGGGAGTCCCAGTGAAGTGAAATTCTAGATGGAATAAGGAAGTTTTACTTAGAAAAGAGACTCCCTGTTCCTGTTTGAGTTAAACAGCAAGCTTCATTCGCTGATAGTGCTGTGAAAGAATAACATTAGTTTGCATATGCACTGTAAAATCCAATAAAGATAACTAGTTAAATCTAAGTAAGGTAAACTATTGGATTTT
>NW_015513257.1:19100-20390 GCF_001515645.1 Sinocyclocheilus grahami | reverse complement strand
GAAAAAAAAAAAAAAAAAAAAAAGGGTTGTCTTTTCAAATCTTCTGTCGCTGGCTCGTGTGGTTGATGTTTAGCACTTTAGAAATGTGACACACTTTCCAGTAAGGGAGCATAGTGAGCATCGATGCTCTCTAGTTGTTGCGGTGCATTGTGGGATTTTTCAGGGGGCGAACGTTCCAGTGCACTGGAAGGATTTCACACTTGAGACGGTCCTTAAAATGGCAGAGTCCCTGATCAGTGCCCTGACTACTGAGAGATGATTGAGACACACCCGTCTCACCAGAAGATAGTGTCTGCAGCTGAATCCTCCATCCATCCAACAAACAAACCTATGCGCGTCAGATCAGTGGTGATATCCTACAGATATACATTTATTTTTAATTGATTATTAAATAGTGTAATTGGTTTTTTATGCTAGTTTCCATGACAGTGTTTAATGTAAATCTTCTCATTGCTACCTGAGCTGCCTGTCTGCTAAGTTTTCAAATGATTACCAAACAGTAAGCACAAACTGTGCAAAAGCAGCAGCCCTTCTGGTGCACTCAGTCTCCGAATCTGTTCACTCGTTTTCATTCACTCCCTGCATTGGACTAATATAGAGAATAGTGAATGAGGGGGAGATTTCGAACACAGCAGAGGTCAGATGTGGGGACATCAGGGTTGAAACATCCCACTTCAAACCTCAGTGAGTTCCAGTCAATCACATTCACCTTCACATGTTGACCACATGATGTCGCCACGACACAACCAGAGCTTTTCATGATTTTGTGGCAATGATGGTAAGACAAAATGCTGCCATTCATTTTGAAAACAGCTGACAAAATTCAGAAATCAAAGTATCATTACATAAACATAATGTCTAATGTTTTTAAGTTGATGTAAGTTAGCACCATACTTTGCTCACAGGAAGTAGAATTGCCTCATCTTGGAAATGACATCAAATGAGTCATCTGCTGAGGTGAGGTCAGGATTGATCGATCTGCAAGTTCACAGGTCGGATGTCCAACTTTATGCGGCGTTCCAGATGTTATTTCCAAGTAGGAGGTGGAAAATATCCGAATTTCGAGTTCCACACTGGACACGTCTGGCATTGAATTGTGGGTTAACAGTGTAAAAGAGGTAAATCCCAGGTAAAAGGCAATGCTAACCCCGTTTCTAAATTACAAGTGTGCAACCTTCCTTTACCCAGGGTTACAAGCGAGTTTTAGAAAAAAGATAACTCTGGGTTAAGCGCAGTGCTAAAAGCCCTCTTAAAGGGATAGTTCACCCAAAAATGAAAATGTGATGTTTA
>NW_015513257.1:14780-15140 GCF_001515645.1 Sinocyclocheilus grahami | reverse complement strand
TAAAAAATATATATTTTAAATATATTAGTCCTACATAAAGGCAGATCATATCTACAAGTAAAGGGACGCAACTTAAAAACATGCTGCAAACTTGTGTTCAAGTTTGAACTCCTCTGAAATTTTACATGCTTGTATATTTTAACAATATACACAATTAATTTCTGTAGCTTGCATAATCGTTCTATGGGGTGCATGAGTGTATCATCACTTTACAACACATCAGAGCTGATGAGATTCTTCTGGTTTGCTTTGGTTTGTTTATCATGCATCTTATTTTAAGAACTTGGATTTCAAAGTGTGTTTAAGATAAGTCTATAGTCAAGTCAAGTCAACTTTATTTATATAGCGCTTTTAACAATA
>NW_015513257.1:1989-2882 GCF_001515645.1 Sinocyclocheilus grahami | reverse complement strand
ACATATATTTAATCCTTTGATCAAAATGATTGCTGGTAGGGACATGTCCCTATAAAGACCATATCTAGCTCTACGCCCCTGCTTCACACACTCTTGTCTTCTGGAGGATGGTTCCACAGCACCATCAGGATGAAGAATAACTTTATTCCTACCAAATATGGATGCACATGGTCTTTAATGGCATTTATAATTTGCACAGCGACTCATCTGTGTCTGTATTTGGTAACTTGTGCCCATTCACTCTCTGTAAGGAAGTGTTTCACAGCAGCACTTCCACCCACCACACTGCGCTCTGTTTCTTCATGTGACTGTTTTCATTTTAACACCTTAATTTGCTTTTCTCATATCCAGTTATTTACCTTTCACCACATCACTTCAACAGCTGCATGTCTTTTTGCAAGTGTTGCATGTTTTTGCCATTTTGGTGAAATAATACTGAATGACAAGTCAACATTAAACCGTATGTTTGTTTATTTGTTTATTTATGGTGAATTCAGGTAAATTGGGACACTTTTTGCCACTGAGATGTCCCAATTAACCTTTATTTTACTCTGTAATACTGGTTGCAACATAAATGCTCTATTGCAACTGGCCACATTCTCTAAAGATAAGGCTTGAGGTTTCCTGAGCCAAACTGCCTTTTCTCACAGATGAAACCCTGATATTACCTAAACATGCAAGATCATTTCCCTCAAAAAATAAAGTACAAATACAGTAAAATAAAATAGCTTTGCATATGCATTGCATTAAATATATTTAGTTTTGCATTTATTAAACATTAATATATTTCATTTACTATGTCATATATGGAAGCAAGAGCATTTTTCTAGACGCGCATTCATTTCCCATTCATACATAAGCGTCTTACAAAAACTTTAACTGCTGTATTTCTC
>NW_015513257.1:0-526 GCF_001515645.1 Sinocyclocheilus grahami | reverse complement strand
TGTAATGCAGCGAGACAAGAGTTGTGTCCGAAATCGCACCCTAGACAGCCATTTGTAGTGATGTCCGAAATTATAGTGGACGTTATTGAGTGCACTCGTTCAATCCCATAATGCACCGCAATCACGAATGTACAAGCGGTGTACACTCAACAGCTAGAGAATACCCACAATGCACTGTGAGAGTCGTGCTGAATGAATTCCCGTGGGTGCGTCTCAATCCGCTCCCGACCTCGTGAATCAGTATCGTGTACATGAATCCGGTCACTGGTAAGTACTCTGGCTCGCTGCACATTGGGACAGTGATGAGTACGGACAACATTGTAAAACGTCACCGCTGGAATTAATCAACAACAGGCAGGACCGATTTCTTTTTGAGATTATTTTTACATCTCTTCTGTTACATGTCCTTACAACATTTCAGCTGAATATTAATTATCAGTGTTATCTAGATGTGTTCACTTCCTGTCTAGCGATGTGTGATTATGCTGAAATGCACAAAAAAAAAAAAAAAAAAGGGTTGTTTTTT
>NW_015513256.1:6924-7417 GCF_001515645.1 Sinocyclocheilus grahami | reverse complement strand
ATCTTGATCTGCCATAAGCTTCTTTAACTAGAGTCCACCCACATGGGGGGGCAGAGCAGCCATTAAACCATTGCTTACAGTTTGCTTTAGTGGGCTTCTGATAAAAGTAGGGGAATACCAGACAGGAGAAGTGAGCCCATCATAATGGGCAAACAAGTGCTTAAATGTAGTGGGAGACATATTAAACTGAAAATGTCTCCTTGACAACTCAGATAAGGGTAAAGAGACTTTCTTCAAGTATTGAAGAAAGATTGTCAAGTACAAATATCAGACTTCTGGAGACTTTTGTTATTGAAGGCAAAAAGGGAATTACTCGCCAGCATTGTTTGACTTGCTGGAGCAGGTCCCATATGTTAGGGCAATGCATCAACAAGGCATCAGATCTTAACTGCCAAAACAACGCGTCTGAGTCACTGTAAACAGCCAAAATAGAGCTTGAACAGGAATGCCTGCATTTTCCCAACAGTTAAGACAAGAAACTAGTATTTTATAT
>NW_015513256.1:2149-3702 GCF_001515645.1 Sinocyclocheilus grahami | reverse complement strand
TGACCTTTTAAATAGATAATGGTGCTCAGGAAACAGCCATTTTCTAACAGTGTGTCATTCAGGACTGTATCAATGTACCTAAAAGAACACATTTCCTCTGAACTAGCACTGGCCTTTTTCTTTTAGCTGACTTTTACACGGTAAAAAAAACCCTTCTATTTATCAAAGAATCCCGAAAAAAAAGGTTTCACATTGTCCACAAACATTTTAAGCAGCACAACTGTTTTCAACACTAAAGAAGTGTTTCTTGAGCACCAAATCAGAATATTAGAATGAGTTCTGAAGAATCATGTGACACTGAAGAATGGAGTAATTGCTACTGAAAAATCAGCTGTCATCATAGGAATAAAATGCAGTTCAAAATGTATTAGGTAAAATATAAATATACAGTACACATATAGTTTGCATCAATGACTAAGTCAATAGTTTTATATTGCAATGTCATTCTGATTCGATGACAATTCACAAAGTTTCATATGTAGTTCGCTTCAGACACACTGTCACACCTTTTTTTCAAATTTTCCTAAGTTTTCTCATTTTCATTTACTTTTTTGCTGCTAAGTTTTATGTTTATAATGTTGTGATTCATCTCAGAGTGGGTTACTTTGATTAATAGCTTAGAACTCATTACTGAAGAATTGTAAAGACTATGAAGAAAAGCACTTCTTGAACTAAGGTCACTAAAATAATTATGCATTCACTATTGCACTATGCAATAAACAGTTTTTAGAGACATGGGTGTAAAACAATGAAAGCATTTCAGATGAAAGCTAAACTGAAAACTTTTTTTCCAGTCTTCTTAAAGCGTGGATTCTCTGAAAACCTTCTGTTCTGATTCTCTGTCTGACTACTAAGCTGCTACTTGCAATTTATATGCCAAGTGGCTCTTGGTCAGAATAAATTGCAACATGGCCAAACCTTTTTGTCATCTAGTCAAAGAGGTCAAATTTACACTAACCTACTAGAAAACAAAACAAAAGGATTCTACCTTAATTACCAAAATTGTTTTATGTGGTTAATTTCTTTTTCAATTAATGTTCAATGAAAAAGAATGTTGCATTTAACCAACAAAGTCTTGTTCAATGAAGTCTGTTTCTCAATGGCTTTGTCTTTTAGATGTGGAAAATCTCTCATTCCAAAGATGATTAGCAGATGGAAAATAAAATAAACGGGGTGCTCTTTCAGAGACCCAGAAGTCATAAAGAACTGAAAACTCTTTGTTTGCAAGTTGAAAAGGCATCCTAGAATCACATTCTGAATTACAAACAGTTTTGACAGATCAAACAAGGATTAAAAACTACAGTGACAGTTGCTGTACACACACTCTTCGAGGACATGTTTACACATTCTTTACTTCTAAGACAGGCGATGCATTGTTTTGAGGACATGCTATTCATTTAGCATAATGACTGCAACATTTACAGGCTTGTATTAGATCATTTGAACAAGAATTAGAGTGATTTAAACCCTGGAAAAGCTTGAGGCATTTTTTGGCAGAAAAGGGTTAGTTTGGCTTTTAGGGAATGTATAATGTACCAATGCATTTGTGTAAG
>NW_015513256.1:0-1316 GCF_001515645.1 Sinocyclocheilus grahami | reverse complement strand
CTATTTCAAATAAATGCTGTTCTTTTGAACTTTATATTCATTAATAAAACCTTATAAAAGATGTATAACAGTTTCCTGTCTTTAGAGCAAACATATTCAGCGGAACAAAAACATTTTTACCACTGAAGACTGGAGCAATGGTTGCTGAAATAAGACATGCAGGCAGACAAAATCTTACCGGCTCCAAACTTATGAACAGTCATGAATATGAGACTTTTTTGTTTTGAACGCTTTCTATCTGAAAACACTTTGGTCTTCTCTTTCTCCCTGTTCTCTAGGAGTGTGTGGGCCTAGAACAAGCAGCCTCCTTATGCACCTCTGTTTGCTTGAAGAGGTGTTTTCTCACATAGCTGCATTTCACTGGCTGTCTTAGCAAAATCACACCTCCCTCACGGCTCCCTAGACACTGCGTTTATGTGTGTGCATGTGTAGCTTTATGGACCTCATTGGCTTCTCTGAGGGCAAATGGACCAAGGTATGCAATGATATCCTGTTTTCTATATCAAACTGCGCAAAGGAAATGTTCTGACTCTGGCAGTTTTGTTGGAAAGTAAGGTCTCACTATGCCAACACAATTTATTTATATACCACACTGAGGTGACAAAGTTTTTGTTGCATTTTAATTATACGCCTCCATAAATGCATCGCTATTTTATAATCACAGCTTAAAATAATGACAATGAACATATTTTAGCTATTTTTAATGGAACCAAAAGCATCTGCAGGCATTATATTGGCATGAATTCACACATTTTAAAGTTTAAATTGTGCACTTAGTCCTCCATCAACATTATCATAATTAGTTAGCAATGATTCTTTAATGAAGAAACCACATCCACATTTTATTAAAATATATATATATAGTATTATTTAATATTTTCCTGTAATATTTTTTTGGAAACTGTTAATTTGATAGATACCAAGTTTGAAAGAGCAGCATTTACCTGAAGTAGATTTTTTTTCTAACAATTTAAAAATGTCCTTATTTTCACTTTTCAATAATTAAATGCATACTTGCTAAGTAATAATAAAACATTAGTAATAGTAGTAGCAGTATGTGTGTGTGTGTGTGTGTGTTAGAAAAAGCACACTCAAGTTTTTCTGTTGTGTTATGTACATAATAGTTAATTAAAACAGTTATGAATCATTGCACGACTATATTTGGATAAACTTAACAAGTGAATAGTTTGTTAGTTTGTGTTCATTTTCAAAAAAGCAAGATGTTGAAAAAGTCCTCCTATGAGATTTGAGTTGATAGGTGGTCTGTAATTTTGTGATCTACCACCTGACAAAGTTTGAGAACTACTGTGCAAAAG
>NW_015513255.1:3944-7221 GCF_001515645.1 Sinocyclocheilus grahami | reverse complement strand
TAAAGTCTGATTACACTGTAATCAGCACAAACTGGGCTACAATAATACACCAGCAGCACGAATATAGCCTACATGTTTGTGTTTTTGAGAAAATAATGTTTATACATAGTTAGTGAAAAATAAAATGTTCTAAAATTAAATAGTAACTAAAATAAGGCCATAAAACACATACATAACATATGTTCACAAGACTTTTGAGAACTGGATGTGGTAGACTAGAGTTTTAAAACCCATTAACATCAAGTAATGTCTGGTACCAGAACTGTATTAATAGTCTTCTATGAGCCTAGAAGATGACTGAGCAAAGCCAGAGAAGAGCAGAAGCAGGAGACGAAGTGATGATGATAAAAAAACAGCTAAGTTTATTGAAAAATCTTAGTTGCATATGTTTCAGTGCTCAGACTTCATCTGATCAGCACAAATCCAACAAGTAGTGTTTTACCAAACACAACAACATCCCATAAACCTTGAGTTTCCATTAACATTCCCTCTTATCTCTTATTCATTCAGACAAAACAGTTAATTAAACCTCACAATCATCAGATTAAGCAATGAAAATGCATAAGCAAGGAAAATAAGAAATACAAAATATATAAAAACATCATAAAAAATAAATGAATAATCAAGTTGTATAAATGGTAAATGATAAAAAAAATATCAAACAATAAATTACATAAATGGCTAAGGATTCTAAATGATTAAACTAATAACTGATTATAAATTAATAATAAAAAAGAAAATAAAAAAATTCAAATGTATGGTTGCTCTCTTGATGCGTCACACAGATCCTCAGATCCCTCGTGTTGTTGATCAAACATATTTAATAGCTCTCCCTATAGAAACATGAGATTTATGCCTATAATATTTAAAAAGTAATAATTTATGCCTGATGAAGGTCAGTGGACAGAGACGTTGCTTGTGCTTATAACAATAAATTGCAATATTTATCAAGTACTGATAGTGTGCGGGATTGCATCTTTTTATATTTTGGAAAATTGGATTTTCCTACGCACCTATCATTTTTTCTGGAGTGCTGAGTTTGTGTTGATTGAAAACTAATAATTTGAAAAGCAGTGTACCTCATTCATGGAAAGTTTCAGGGACGTATAATTTATAAAATTACATCAAATTGATCAAAAGTTTGTAATACAATTGTCTACTTTCCGCTGTTATATCAGGGTTCATTGTTTAACAAGTTAATGAAGATTTACTGTTTTTACTTTTGTTGCAGAGTTGATTGAAGATAATGAGGAGAAAAATGAATTGAGTGAAGTTGAGGAGAAAAATCATGTCAAAAGTGGAGAAAAACCGAAACAGAAATATTTAAATAAAAAAAAGAGCCAAGAAATATTTCACCTGCACTCAGTGTGGAAAGAGTTTGACAAACAAATGTCTTCTTGAGTTTCACATGAGAGTTCATACTGGAGAGAAACTATTCACTTGTGATCAATGTGGGAAGAGTTTCAGACGATCAGCACACCTTAAGATACACATGAACATCCACACTGGAGAGAAACCGTACACATGTGATCAGTGCGGGAATAGTTTCGTACAAAAAGGACAACTTTCAGCATATATGAGAGTTCATACTGGAGAGAAACTATTCACTTGTGATCAATGTGGGAAGAGTTTCACACAATCATCAACTCTTAAGAATCACATGATCATCCACACTGGAGAGAAACCGTACACATGTGATCAGTGCGGGAATAGTTTCGTACAAAAAGGACAACTTTCAGCATATATGAGAGTTCATACTGGAGAGAAACCATTCATTTGTGATCAGTGATAAAATAATTTTATTATTTCAAATAAAACAAATAAAACAAAATAAAACAAATAAAAGTGTTGCACTAAATATGGTAAAATGTTACACATTGATATAATGAAGATTTACTGTTTTTACTTTTGTTGCAGAGTTGATTGAAGATAATGAGGAGAAAAATGAATTGAGTGAAGTTGAGGAGAAAAATCATGTCAAAAGTGGAGAAAAACCGAAACAGAAATATTTAAATAAAAAAAAGAGCCAAGAAATATTTCACCTGCACTCAGTGTGGAAAGAGTTTGACAAACAAATGTCTTCTTGAGTTTCACATGAGAGTTCATACTGGAGAGAAACTATTCACTTGTGATCAATGTGGGAAGAGTTTCAGACGATCAGCACACCTTAAGATACACATGAACATCCACACTGGAGAGAAACCGTTCACTTGTGATCAGTGCGGGAAGAGTTTCAGAAGATCAGCACACCTTAAGATACACATGAACATCCACACTGGAGAGAAACCGTTCACTTGTGATCAGTGCGGGAAGAGTTTCAGAAGATCAGCACACCTTAAGATACACATTAATATTCACACTGGAGAGAAACTGTTCACTTGTGATCAATGTGGGAAGAGTTTCACACAATCATCAACTCTTAAGAATCACATGATCATCCACACTGGAGAGAAACCGTACACATGTGATCAGTGCGGGAATAGTTTCGTACAAAAAGGACAACTTTCAGCATATATGAGAGTTCATACTGGAGAGAAACCATTCATTTGTGATCAGTGATAAAATAATTTTATTATTTCAAATAAAACAAATAAAACAAAATAAAACAAATAAAAGTGTTGCACTAAATATGGTAAAATGTTACACATTGATATTTGTATTATTATAAAATCCATTCATTAAAAACATTCATGAATTTAATTATAAGTATATACTATAAAATTAAAGTACATTTATTTTAAATGTATAGCATATTTTTTAATAAGGCAACAACATATGATTTTTTTTCTCATTTTGTCTCTCATAGTTGAGGTATACCTATGATGAAAATTACAGGCCTCTCTCATCTTTTTAAGTGGGAGAACTTGCACAATTGGTGGCTGACTAAATACTTTTTTTCCCCACTGTATACTATAAAATTAAAATACATTTATTTGAAATGTATAGCATATTTTTTTATTAAAGCAACAACATATGATACGATAGGACAACACAAATACAGTGCAGCACGAACTGTTTTTACAGTCAACCCTCTACGGACACCTTGGCATTGAATCGCAATTGGCTAGTATATTTTTTGGTTTACTCGCCAGACTGAAATACTAATATATACTATATATACATATAAGTTATGCCATTTTACAAATATATATTATGTTTGTAAAATGGTACAGCTTTTTAAATTTCTGAAAGTACACTCTTAATATCAGTCAGTCAAGCATTATAATATGATAATCAAGTATTATTTAATAATAGAAGTTTAGTAATTAGAATTAAA
>NW_015513255.1:723-3346 GCF_001515645.1 Sinocyclocheilus grahami | reverse complement strand
CGGTAGCAAGTAACAAAACAACATTAAACTCCGGCAAGAAGATAAAGTCCTTTTTGCAAAATCATAGACATGTATTTACAAATCAAGTATAATGGGAACACAGAATGATCTTGGAGAGAGCTTTACCGAGCTGACTGCTGTAACCGAACGCGGCCAGGGTTTAAAGGCTGAACGAATGACTGACAGCCACGGCGGAGAAAAGAGTTTGTGAACTTTAATGTAAGGACTTCAATATTCATATGTAGCTCACATTAAGCTATTGTATGGCTTCAGAAGTAAAACAGAATAATTTGCACAATCGAAAAAAAATAAAATAAATCTCGGATTTGGATCGGCCCTCTCTGATCGATACCCGATCCGATGTGACAGACCCTTAAGCTTACCCTATGCATCCGACCCAACACTACTTCTCACTCGTGTTGTGGAAGCTGTCCTCAGTAAAATGCGCAGCACACAATAGCAAATTGGGGTTATAATGCTCAG
Source organism: Sinocyclocheilus grahami (assembly GCF_001515645.1). Classification (NCBI taxonomy): domain Eukaryota; kingdom Metazoa; phylum Chordata; class Actinopteri; order Cypriniformes; family Cyprinidae; genus Sinocyclocheilus; species Sinocyclocheilus grahami. Next base: position 2,863 of record NW_015513255.1, on the reverse strand, counting down.
GAACAGAGTTAAAAAGTAAATTGCAACCACTGTTTCCTGACATCATCCACTTTCGGAAGTAAAAAAAAAACAGCGTTTCAAGCGGTCGCGCACCGGACGAGAAGCGCAGCGTTGCGCCACGGCTTTAAAATTCGAACACATTATTTTCTAGTGTAGCACACCGGCGGCGCTGTTCGGCGTCTCTCCGCGGCGCCCAGCTACGTTGTGTTATATTTGTAAGAATTGTTCTAGATCAGCAGTTCTCAATCCCAGTCCTCGCGTACCCCCGCTCTGCATGTTTTGCACGTCTCTCTTTGTTAACACACCTGCTTCAGATCATCTCGTTAAAAGTGAGCTCCGTGCATGAACTGTGTTCTGATTGACATGGTCCCTACACAGTGTCCATTGCTCCCTACTCCCTGAGCAGAGGAAATCCGTTGAAGTTTACTTCACTTCGGAATATTCATTTACAGATTTGCGCCGCTGCCTGCAGCGTCTTCACACACAAACAAAACTTACTAGAGAAGCGTGAAGTGGGACATAATATACTTCTTTAAATAAATGCAATTTAAATTCACGTCTCGCACAATTAAATGCCCATTGCATGGAACATATACGCTCCCTTCAAACTGGAATCATGGAGGAATATCCGGTAATGTCCACTTCGCAGGGCACTTAGTCAAATATAACAAATGTATGAATCAATAAGAGAAACATACTAAATGTGCAGAGCAGGGGTACGCGAGGACTGGAAATGAGAACCGCTGTTCTAGACATGCCAAAAATTTGACGCTACAGCACAGCAGCTCTTCTTGGTTTTCTCTGATGCACTAATTAACTCTGCAGCAGCACCTCTTCTTCGTCGTCGTCTCGTCTGATGCAGTCACTCAACCAAGCGTTCTAACCACGACCTCGCCCCTCCCCACCCCCCAACCATTCGAATTTCTGTAGGCGGGAATTCTTTGTAATGAAATTCTAATGAGCCGCTTTGTGATATCATGAAGCCCGGAAAACAAACGCTGTAGTCCAAACGAGCCGTTTGCTGTTTACTGGAGAACTAACATAATCTATAAAGGTGCAAAATGCATTTACTTGCACCTATTTGAGAATCGAGATATTTCATTATATAATTTGGGAATATTAAAAATAAATAAAAAATTAAACCCCTGCTGAATAGAACATGGTTCTATATAATGGTTTTACTGGAAACTGTAATGGACCCTGTTGGCCTCTACTGGTAATAGGTTGCCTTCTATTGGTGGCTTGTTAAAATCAATAAATCCTAATGGGATATGTCTCAAAACACACTACAGAAAACCAGTTTTAATGGTTAAAAATTGATCGTTTGTAATGTTATTTGTTGTGGAAATCATTAACATTTTCTGTGATGGTTTACAATTTTTCAGTAGAGTCATAAGCCTATATCTGTTTGTGGCTGCTGTGTGTCATATGACATATTTTAGTTGACATTGTTATAGATTACATGTAGATTGCAGCGATACATGACATGGTGAAAAATTACTGAATGAATAATAGGCTACTTAAAGTAGTTTAAGATGAATTTTAAAATTGTGCCCCCTAAAAGCATAAGTGGCCCCTGTCTGGTCCCCCCAGTTACTGTGGTCTATAACTGCCCCTGCTCCGCTTCCGAAGATGCACGAGTTCAAAGCGACTCTAGCAGAACATGCACATCTGTGCCAGCATTTGTGTGAAACAGCAGTTAATGTTAAGTTCAGTCACACACACAGATCACGTTGCGGCCGAACTCAGACATTCAGGAACAAACTTTTTAGCGCTGCCCCGCAGTTTTATCAACTAAACAGCTTAATCACTCAAGAACATTATCTTTCTCAACGAGGAGCTGGTAACATAATTGTTTCTAAAGGAATTAAAGCCCCAGCTTTACTATTAATAGGGAAACGCGGCAAAACGGTGGTAATTCATACATACACAGCCTCTCTCTCTCTCTCTCTCATAAATGAACACTCGATGAATTACACTTTTCTGAGAATAGAATATTGAAGTGGAGATCGCTGAACTGCAAGCTAACCGGTTTTCAGAAGGCAAGCGCATTTATCCACAGTGGAGAGAGTGTGTGTGGACATGGTTGCCAGGTTGACAAAGATAAGTAGCACACTTAGCAGACATTTCCGTATTGCGC
>NW_015513255.1:0-523 GCF_001515645.1 Sinocyclocheilus grahami | reverse complement strand
AATGTGTAATATAAATGTAACTTTAACTTTAACAGAGATCAAGGTGTTTTTAACATTTCAAAACACATTCTCATGTTAGCAGACAGATTACACTTTCACATGTGACCAACAATCCCTCAACAAATATAAAATATCATAAATATGATCAAAATATTCATCTGAGGGATCAAAACATTCATCTGAGGGAGGTGACATAGACCTTACAGAGATGACACATCTGACGGTGGTGATGAAAACCTGAATTTATAGTAATTTTAACGATTGTTACGATCTGTTATGTATGGATATTAATTTGTTTGTGTTTTTCACTAGATCTTGACTGGTCTCCCTTTCTGTCACTCATTATGGGTTCCGCTGTCTTCGTTGACGCCTCCCCGCCGGAAGTATAAAAGGCGATGTCGTATCCGTTTTCGGGAGAGGCTGGGCTGGGCTGTGTTTGTGTGCCTCTTTGAAATGATTGTAGATTTAAGTGTGCCCACTTTGTTACCCTTTGTGTTGTTTATTTGTCTTATTCTTTATTTTA
>NW_015513254.1:0-7421 GCF_001515645.1 Sinocyclocheilus grahami | reverse complement strand
ATGGGAACTGGACCTTAAATAAAATAAAATAAAATAAAATAAAATAAAATCCTGCCAATAATCTCCTTGTGTGTTCCACAGAAGAAAAACAGCCCTACAGGTTTTTGGAACGACATGAGGAAGAGTAAATGAATTTCGGCGGAACTATTTTTTTCAAACGCAAGTCCTCTGAGAACAGATCTTAATGTGTCAAACACCTTCATATAAAGCAGAAACACCTGTCTTGGCTGTTTTCACAAGGTCCCTATGTAATGCTAATGAACGACTGAGGCTGTGAAACACTCACATGTCTAATTAAGATGCGGCACTAATGCACCTTTTTTCTGAGTGCTAAATGCACTAATATTAGACGGTAGAAACGTTCAACGCCAACTGGAATCATCTTCCTATTACATGGGTAGGATTTTAATGAGAGTTTCACATAATCCAATTAACACCGAAATTAATTCGCTCACAAATGCCCAAGTGCTAGAGGTGTTTATGCGTGCATACTGGTGATCTTAATGAGCTTTCCAATTTATGGTATATCTCTCTTGATTAGTTGAGATTAGTATGGGATTTAATTCCACTTCCAATAACACTATATAAACACAGTAATTCCTTCTTCTCTAGACCCCCGCAATTTCAGTGACTTTGCAGAACACTTTTTTCGGCGTTCACTCTAAACTTGAAAGTGTTCCTGAGCTTTTGCTCCCACGTTTGCTGTTTTCTGAAACCAAGTGCCATTGTTCCTATTGCAGTAGTTTTCAATCCTGGTTCTGAGGACCCGCTGTTATGAATATTATCTGAAACACTCCAGCTACAAATACACTAATCCGGAAACATTTAAAAACACATTAAACTCTACATGTTGGCATTTAGTCCAATCTGAGACAGCATTTTGTCATGCAAAACTGAGCTTTTTGAAGACACTCCGAGGCCAGAGGGCTAGAGTGAGCGGAGGCCGGCGGATTCGACGAAGGAGCGGTGGCAGGCTTGTGGCAACCACATGCGTGGACTCCGCTTCGTCCACGGTGAAAGCCGATCCGGCGATCCACAGTGCGAAGTTGATGTATTTATGAAGCGGATATCGTCCTCTTTTGGAAGGCCAAACAAAATAGTTTCACTTCCACAACGAAACACACAGCGTCTTCACGACATGGCGGCAGCAACAATACTACAGCAAGAATAAAAGTTACGCCTTCTTTCTTTGCGTGAACATTTGGGCGGCGTTATGCAAATCTTCCCACATCGTGAGGTAGACATGTGGGGGCGTGTTAGAAAGAGCCGTTTTAGGTTGGCGTGGTTGACTCTTAACTTTTATAAAGAATATCTCTTTGGATTTGAGACTTTAGTCTTTGCAACTTTAGGGATCTTATCTATTCACGAACAGCTTGTAACACTCCAAAGAGAAAGGAAAAATTGAAATCGCATCATATGACCCCTTTAACAACAACCATACTAATAATTAATAAGCAGCAAATTAAGAGTTTATTGAGGCAAAAGTTGTAGTTTATGGGAACTGGACCTTAAATAAAATAAAATAAAATAAAATAAAATCCTGCCAATAATCTCCTTGTGTGTTCCACAGAAGAAAAACAGCCCTACAGGTTTTTGGAACGACATGAGGAAGAGTAAATGAATTTCGGCGGAACTATTTTTTTCAAACGCAAGTCCTCTGAGAACAGATCTTAATGTGTCAAACACCTTCATATAAAGCAGAAACACCTGTCTTGGCTGTTTTCACAAGGTCCCTATGTAATGCTAATGAACGACTGAGGCTGTGAAACACTCACATGTCTAATTAAGATGCGGCACTAATGCACCTTTTTTCTGAGTGCTAAATGCACTAATATTAGACGGTAGAAACGTTCAACGCCAACTGGAATCATCTTCCTATTACATGGGTGGGATTTTAATGAGAGTTTCACATAATCCAATTAACACCGAAATTAATTCGCTCACAAATGCCCAAGTGCTAGAGGTGTATATGCGTGCATACTGGTGATCTTAATGAGCTTTCCAATTTATGGTATATCTCTCTTGATTAGTTGAGATTAGTATGGGATTTAATTCCACTTCCAATAACACTATATAAACACAGTAATTCCTTCTTCTCTAGACCCCCGCAATTTCAGTGACTTTGCAGAACACTTTTTTCGGCGTTCACTCTAAACTTGAAAGTGTTCCTGAGCTTTTGCTCCCACGTTTGCTGTTTTCTGAAACCAAGTGCCATTGTTCCTATTGCAGCAGTTTTCAATCCTGGTTCTGAGGACCCGCTGTTATGAATATTATCTGAAACACTCCAGCTACAAATACACTAATCCGGAAACATTTAAAAACACATTAAACTCTACATGTTGGCATTTAGTCCAATCTGTTTAGTCCAGCATTTTGTCATGCAAAACTGAGCTTTTTGAAGACACTCCCCCAAGTGGATATATTTAAAAACATCAGTGTGGTATAGGTATTGGAAAAGAATACCTACTTTTTTGAGCATTGCCAAAACTGCATGTTTAGTCATGTGACACACATTGTATCAATAGATATCTACAGTATGTTGCTAAAGATATATGTTACATGTTACATTCTTGCAAAGATGACAGAAAATGTACACGCAATTGTGTGTACATCCTGCGGCAAAGCATGAGGATGCATCATTGAAGATATAGTGAGATATTTTAATAATAAAATGATCAGGCTAGAATAATAGTTTGAGAATATTATGATGTCTGGTCTCGGTATCATCTCGGTGAGATTTTATTATATTTTAAGCATGCACAATAAGATGTTTTTAGTGTTTTCTAACATTTCAGTGTTGACGAGAAACTTTTGGAACATGCCTGAAAACACTAATGTGGATTTGCCAATTATTTCTTTTCTGCCCTTAAAGTGTTTGGGTATCAAAGACTCAAAGAGTCCCCCCATTACTCATGCACACCTACACACATGCGTTGGTGGCAAATCTGACCAGTAATTTCATTTTATTTTTGATTTCTCTTTAGCCAACAAAAATAGACCCACTATGGCATCTGTGTCAGATTTTGAGTATTGCCACGAAACACACAGACTGAAAACATGCAATGTAAACACTGAAAGTCTGGAATAAACTGTGTATTGTTGTCAATTGAAAGTGTTTTTAATCACTCCTCTCAAGCACAACTCTGGCCTTTTCAGTTCCCTCTGTCTGGCCATCGCTTGAGGGATTCTGGTGCGACAAAACCCTTGTTTTAAAGGGGTGCTATTATGCTTTTTCACTTTTTCAACTTTAGTTAGTCTGTAATGTTGCTGATTGAGCATAAAAAAGATCTGCAAAGTTACAGAACTCAAAGTTCACTTCGCACGCACGCACGCACGCACGCACGCACACACACACACACACACACACACACACACACAAAAGCTCAGGTAAAGGCCATTCTCCAGATCTGCTGAGCTGTTTTTCTTTTATTTAGCCTGTCTTTATTGTTTTCACTTACTCTTCCTGACCACAACATTTATCATGACTCCTGTTCCCAAGGGAATGCTGTCATGTTGCTTCAACTGTTATTTCTCTTTCTTACTTCCTCTCTCTCTCTCTCTCTAACACCAAAGCACATCCTTGACTGAGTTGACTGTTCCTTTTTTTTTAAAAATTTTTTATATCATCTCCATGATATTTTTAGAGGCCTGAGCAAGAGTATGCTTTGTTTGTTTGCATAAAACTTGGCCATTTCTTAAATTCTCAAAGTTTTCCCAACCCTGATTAACATACATGATTCACGCTCTTACAGCTTGAAGAGCAATTTTATTTCCTGTGTTGACCAATTTCTAGATGAAACAGGAAGTTGGGCATGTGGAAAGGGCATGTCATTTTAAAAAATATAAATATGGTTTAGTAACAGTTGTGCTCAAAATTATTCATACCCTTGATAAATATGATTTTTATACATTATAGCCTAAAATCCAACCGAGTCTATATGTCGGCAACATTTCTGCAAAATAAAATTATGTTGCTTCTTGCAATTTTGTGTCACTTTCAAAGCGGGTGATGCTAAAAGCATGTTCAGTTTATCTGACACAGATGAAAATGAGTCTGGCAACATTTTATTACATTGGTTGTTATACGTACCATGGCAGCTCAGAAATGAAATGTTGGTGAGTGGCGCTAAAAGTTGAATGCAAACGTGTTTAAAAAAAATTATGTATCACCTACAATAAGCTTGACCTTAAACCTAACCGATAGTGTTAAAAAATGCAAATTAGAGAGAGAGAGAGAGAGAGACATTTGCACTTGCTTCTACAAGTCTTTGAGCTCTTTTATCATGACTTGTGTTTCACAGGACTTGTACCTGAACACTTCGTATCGCAAGTACAATGCTGTACCAGGTGCGCTAACGAGCAATTTACTACATCAGAAAAGCCTAACATATGGTTAGCTGGTTATGTGCTGCAAATGTCAAAATGTTTTACTCTAATGATCAGCATTCTGAGTTGTTAAAACAAAAATAACAACCATTCTGTTATCACTAAATTCCACTTTGCAGCCATTTTTTGTGAGAAAGCACCTGCGGGCACCAGACCGTAATCATCCTCTCTTCCCTCCGCTCTCATACTGCACTCTCCTCACCAAATCAGATGAATTATTAAAAGTTACGGTTCATTCAGGCGAACAACGGCATGGCTTTCTGCATGAGTGAGCGTGATGGATGGTGTGTGTGTGTGTGTGTGTGTGTGTTTAATGCAGCGCCGGTACACAGGGGGCACCAGCGGCCAGGGAATGAAGCTCAGATGAAACCGTTTGCCTCTGCAGTTTCCCTGTCAACACTGCCAAACTGCCTCAAACAAATGCAGTCAGCACTGTCATGAGAGAGATAAAGCATCAAACAATATCAAAACCGCCTGTCTGTCAACACAGAGCTGCTTTACCTCACACAGTCCTGCCAGCACTGAGCAAACCGGCAATGAACTACAGAGAGATAAGCATTAGAAACAGAGATAAGTGTAGGAAAAACATGAAGTAATGGTTTGAGAAAATGAATGGTGACGGGTAAACTAATCCTTTGTCACTGACTTTTGGTTTTAATACAACTCTAAATTCTGCCATTATTTTCTCTCTCTCTCTCTCTCTCTCTCTCTCTCTCTCTCTCTCTATATATATATATATAGATGGTGTTTAATTGTGAATGATAACAAATGTGAACAACTTGTTCGGGGCCAACTGTAACACTGAAAAATAATATTAACCCATTGTATGTCAAATAAAAGCCTACCTCAAAGTGACCAGTTTACTGCTGTAGTATCTAATGATGTTTTTCATATTTATTTATTGTTTTGTGTGTGCTTCAAATTATTTTAGATGTCAGGCATCATATGCATTCAAAAAGCAAAGTCTACTATTTTTTTGCAGAAGATTAGGCAACTATTCTAGTGGTAACTAGATTTCAATCATTTAAATACACATATTACTCAAATACATTAAATCAGCGGATGAGTCAAGAACGGTCTTTAACCAAATTTGAATAAAATGGTACAAGATAGACATATTAACAGAATAACTCAATGAAATCATGTGGAGATAATATTTTTTAAAAGGATTTAAAGGCAACACATTGTTTAATGTGTAACACTAATAATTGTTATATGTAGTTTTACATTTTCATTTTCATTTTCTAACAGAAAAGTATGTCAACACAGACAAACAAGGTTACACTGGGCCATTAAGTTTAAATTTGCAGTCATCTAAACTTTATACAACTGAAGAAAAATATTGTGCATCCAAAAAGTAACTTTCATACTTAAAAATCGGTATTTTATTGAAAACTTCTGCTGAGGTAAAATGATCATGCTCATTTTCCAGAGGCAGACAGAGAATCCTACTGAGCATGTGCAGATTAAGTGCCATCAGCTTGTTTCTGATTGGAGGAATTGAGTGTGTTACAACTGCAGTGGATTCTGTGCATGTGTACAAATGTACATCTTTCAACTACTTTTCCAATTATGTAAAGCCACTAAACCATGCACCTTAGAAGTTTTAAAATGCATAATAAATCATTTTCAAGTTTTAGTAATGTCGATATATTGTATTGTTTTAGTGCATTGTTTCCCCTTTTTTCCCAATTTATTTATCTGTTTTCTGTTTTATTCTATTTTAATGCTTAAATTATACGTTAGTAGAAGAAAAAAAAAAGCCTAATTAATTGAAATCATGAAACGTATGAATCTGGTTTATTTTTTCTCCCAGAATACTGTTTTTTCAATAGTTTAAATACATTTTAATAATCAAAAAGCATGTCTAATCTCATATATATATATAGAGTGGCCTTTTATTGTGGCCAGCCTAAAGCACACCTGTGCAATAATCATGCTGTCTAATCAGCAACTTGATATGCCACACCTGTGAGGTGGATGGATTATCTCGGCAAAGGAGAAGTGCTCACTAACACAGATTTAGACAGATTTGTGAACAATATTTGAGAGAAACAGGCCTTTTGTGTACATAGAAAAAGTCTTAGATCTTTGAGTTCAGCTCATGAAAAATGGGGGCAAAAACAAAAGTGTTATATACTGTATATGTAAGTGTTATATATATATATGTTATATATGTATATGCTTTGCCCCATAGACTTACGTTGTAAATTCATTAATGTAAACACATTTTTGCTCTTACAAACTGAGGGAGTTTAAATTATTTTCTAATCTAATCGACAGTGCGTCACAGATGCTGTCGATGGAGTTGTTTTGAACTTGGCATGTTCCTTTTAATCACTGCGGTATAAATCATTTCTCAGCGTGATGATAATTCCCTTCCAGCTCTGGGGTTTGGGGAATTCTCACTTCTGCCATAGTGTGCAGGTTCACTGTATTGTTTTGCTTTTTTAACATTTGTCAGATGCATAATTGAACATCCAGAGCTACAGAAAGATCAGATTAAAGGGGCTCATCGATCACACTATCAATGACGAATGACTCACTAATTCTCTTTGATTTCTCTCGCTCTCTTTCTCTCTCCTCATTCTGTCCATCTCTCAGCAGATTCAATTAACGCTTTACCTGTCTGTTTCAGGGATTACGTGCGTTCAAAGAAATAACAAGGTGTGTGTGAAAGGAGCTTTATGGGAGACTCAACTGTTTGGATAAGAGCTGAGTTTAATCAGAGTAGCCTGACAGCGAGAAAAGAGGCTGTGTTGAAGAAAAATAGGATTGTGGGATACTATTCACAAAAGTTACCAAGCCCAAGTGTCTTATTAAATGTGATGTTGCCCACAACCTTAATTTTATTTATATCCTGCCTTTACATTTCAAGCCCACACAGTGCTATTGTCAAAACTGCTACTAATACGGCCCTATGAAATCCAGTTTATTTTTTTCCCATATTCTGTTTTTCTATTTTTCCTTTTTTATTTTTCCGTATTCTGTTTTTTTTTCTGGAATATAAATGGTTAAATTAAATTTTAGAAAAT
>NW_015513253.1:5716-7421 GCF_001515645.1 Sinocyclocheilus grahami | reverse complement strand
TTTTTTTTTTACACGTTTAAGAGCGAAACCACTCCAGACACATCAAGAGGCTCGGTGTTGAGAGCGGAAGCCGTTTTCTGCAGGATCTACTCAACCTGCTTAGAGCATATGTGTGGTGGATAAATAATGGACTGAGTGGAGGGGGTTATAATTCACGGTGAAGAGGGGATAAAAGCAGTGCATCGCTCTGATTAAGACTGATAGAAATGAATTAAGAGGGAGCGCGTGGATCGATGCACATGTCTGTCTGTTTTCATCCATTATGTGCTCTTCACAAATGGGTAGAGATGCCCTGAGCCACGTTTTTGCAATTTTTGACAATGTGTAAAATATCATGCTTAGTACATCTGAGACAAAACAATGTAGATGCTGCTAGTCTGATCATATTTAGATTCATCGCAGTATTTAGTCATTACAGAGAATTAGTGTGGACACAGTGTTCTTTAATATTCATGCAAATTTTTGGTCTGCTTTTGTTCATAGATTTTGCTTACTGGGATGAGAATTTGTCATGCTTAGTAGAGTTTGACAACTTAAAGTCAGAAAATGGTGCCCCCTTGTGTTGAAGTATGCTGGACTGCATGGGGAACGCCTTAATGTTAAATCTTAAAATCTGGTATGAAATCAGCTGAGGACAAAATGGTGAATGGTTTTTTCACCATTCAATATGATATTATTATTAATATTAATGATAATAATAACAATACATACACACACACATACATACATTTATTTATTATTAAATGTAATAATTAATCATTAACATGATTAATAATAAATGTTAATGATTATTTAATACATACATTATACATTTAATAATTATTATATTTATTTATAATAATAATTATTATTATTATTCCAATTTTGTATTTAAATCCAAATAAAATTATGAAAAGAAATGTAACCTATCAAAGAAATAGATTACTACTGCAATAATGTTTGTACTGTTAAAAAAAGTATTTAATAACAACAACAATAAGCTTAATTTATTATTAATAATAATAGTTTAACTTTCATAATAGCTTTAATAATAAAACTTCCATTTTGTTGACAACAGATTTATAAATTATTCTTATTACAAATTTAGGAAGATTTTAATTTGTGCAGTGCTGTCAGAAGCTATGCACACATGAAATATATGTATCTTTAATGTATATGAAAAAGCAGCAATTCTTTACTTCGGATTTATGCAATTCATGTGAGTCATACCTCAGATTGAAAAATACGAATATACATGTAAATATGAAAAAAGCATCCCTATAAAACTATACCCAATTAGGGTTTGTTAATTTAATTTAGTTGCTTGTGTGCTGAACCCTATCCTCCAGTTTGTTTTAGTAAGCAGAAAAGCTTTAATAATGTCAAATTAATGCATTAAACATATTAATTCTTATTTAATATCTCAATTATCTTTGACAGTCTTTTTTACCAAAGTGTATTAATACTAGAATTTCCCGGGACGTTCTCCTGCTTGTGCCCTCTGACAACTACAGTGACCCTGTGTGAAACATCATTTAACTGCTGTCTGCTGAGACATGACAAATTTGACAAACGGCAGAACCAGCAACTTCAGCACAGGGAGTTATTCAGAAACTATAACTAGCTGACTGTTCCTAAATCCAATTTACTTCATGTAGTTAACCTTATACGAGGAAGACAGTTAAGCTGTATGGTCTAGTCTGTGTTAAATGTGTTGCTTATTCCA
>NW_015513253.1:3143-5570 GCF_001515645.1 Sinocyclocheilus grahami | reverse complement strand
GTGTCTCTCAGTAGGACATGATTCAGTGTTTACATTACATCATAAATGACTCTCTACGTACAAGATAACTCATGCTACACTGAGCTGTTCAGGGCCTCAGACTCATTATTAGTTTCTATGGCAACGCTCATAATGTCAAAATGAATCCTTGGGCAGTTTTGTTGTTGACACTTATTCACTGCATTCATTCATGAATATATTGCTATGGTAATGGTAACACTCTTATTAAAATGGCATATGAAACAGAAATATTTATAGAGACTGGAACCCAGCTATCTTTAATGTGGAAGCCATTTTGCTGTATTTTTACAGAGAAATCTGCACTTCATTTTTGATTTGTAATATTTTCAACTTTAATTAGGAGTACGTTCAGCAAAGAACCATATAAAACAGTGTTATTTTATATTTATAATTAGTTTATTTATATACTATTTTAATTTTAAAATTAAACCATTTACTTAAAAAACAAAAGAAAATCCTGCACACTACCAATCGCAAAAGTATCAAAAACAATAATATACTGACAACGTTTCGGGCTCATGACCTTCATCAGGCATATTCAAACATACAAAAATGCCAGCTCAGTCACATTAAAATGACTTCATGACCAGTCAGTGCAAATGACCATAAATTACTAATAACACCCAATGTATATAAATATATATATTTTTTTATATTATATATCAATTATGTATTATATATCAAAAATATTTTTTGTTTTTTTTATGTGATTTTTGTATAGGAGGAAGTGGAGTTAATGATGTATTCATTGGGTGTTATTAGTAATTTATGGTCATTCGCACTGACTGGTCATGAAGTCATTTTAATGTGATTGAGCTGGCATTTGTATGTTTGAATATGCCTGATGAAGGTCATGAGCCCGAAACGTTGTCAATAAATGATTGTATTTGATATTTTTTCAAGTATTGGTAGTGTGCGGGATTTTCTTTAGTTTTTTGGTCTTTTTCTCCTATGCACCTATCTTATTACCTGCAGATGTGAGATGATTGATTGTTCATTAAAATTAAACTATTTAAAATAATATTTAAATGCCATTTTTTTAAACAGTTGTGTAAATTTGTGCTTTTTATTTTAATAATTTTAGTAATTCAGCCAAAACTTATTTTAATTTAGTTAGTTGGCAATTTTTGTTTTCAAAATTTTAAGCTTTTCATTTAATTTTTCAGGTTTTAATTCATAAACATGAGTTCCCACAAGGGTTTCATTGAATTCATTGAAGGCCAAGGTGATCTTTGTGTTTTGCTGCCCTCTATTGACCACCTTTGCTAAAATACATTAAGAACTCCTGAGATTGGTGAATTAAATTGATCTCTTTGTTCTGTAACAAACGTCCCTCTATGACATGGGTATGTAAGGTTGCAGCTATTCATGTAAAAAAAAAAAATCTTTATTTCTGTGTAAACTGACGTGTGAACACTCTAAAGTTAACTAACAAAAACTAATTTCCTTCTAAATCTCTCTCAGTCTCCCCCCTGTAAGAAGCGTAAGCTGGAGAAAGCCCGTAAGCCCCTCACCTTCACTGTACTGAAGCCCACCGTGGCAGAGCTCCAGATGCAGGCACCCAGCATCGGCTGCACCAACACCAGCCCCACAGAGAGTGTGTCAGCCTGGCTGGAGAAGATCCTCACAGACCTGAAGGTAAACAGAAAGAGGAAAATGGATGCATTTATTTTCAGACATCAATGTGTTTCCATTTATTTTATCAGAGATAAGTGGTAAGTTAAAAAAATGTAACTCGTCCTGCACCGTTTGACATAGACCTTTGAAAGAGGCGCCAAATCGTGTGGGTTATTGAGGAGAGGTGTGCTATGACTTTTATAGACAATCTGGCGTACAATGTTCGCACAGTGGGTGAAAAAATCCCATAGACATAACAATGTAACCAACTTTGACGGGCCATAGTTCCGAGCGAGAATTTCGTAGATACATGTGGGTCACCACATTTGAAGAAGCTGGCAAGCTGTGTGAGAACATACCTCGCAGTGGGGTAGAAGTTGTACCCCTGGGGCACAAAAGCCTCCCAAATTTGCCCAATAGACATACTATGGTGAAGGAAATGTGTGCACGTTTTTCCAACTATGGTAACTCGAACATAACTCCGGATCACAGTGTCATAGAGACATAGGGGTGGGCTCATTTCACTCAGCCAAACAATCAGTTTCGCAGGATCATCGGGCAGCTTTCAAGCCACTCCCTAACAACCAAAAAGAGTACCTTAGCAACCATTTAGCAAGACCTACATCTCTGCATCAGAACATCATATAGACATGGGGTTTGGCTCTTTTGACTCATGCTAGCAAACAGGACTTCCATCATGCTACACATGCTAGCACTGAACAGCTACATGTTAATATTGATTAGCTAAGTTCTAAAACATGTTAAATGATAAATAATTTTTAAAACATG
>NW_015513253.1:0-1999 GCF_001515645.1 Sinocyclocheilus grahami | reverse complement strand
AACAGCCAATATATTAATAATAGGCATGCTAATAAGCAACTAGTTTATAGTGAGAACTGGTCCCTATACTAAAGTGTAACCAATCATTTTATTTAGGATATTTATTTTAGAGATATTTAGATTTATTTTATTTATATTCTTTAATTGTAGATTTTAATCCTTGCCAATTATACGTATATTATAATAATCTTATCACAATTTTCTTAAGGTTGCAATGATCAGACAGATCTGTTGATGAATTATTGGGGGCATGGACTTGGTTCTAAACATCTGTCACTGATTTGATTTTAAGAAGACTCGAGTCTTTTGTTTTCATCAGAAGTTGTGGTTATGATATTTTGATAGGACTTTATGAGGTCCAAAATTTAGCTAAAAATGAAACATGCATGGATGAATTGTTCACAGTGAGATCTGTAATATGCATTTAGAAAATTGGGTGATTTTTTTAAATTTTATTTTATGCAGACTGTTTCATTTTATGATCCACTGTTTAGATGTTTTTACTTTAAATAATTTATTACAGAATATGCTTTGAATGAGATCTTTAAAAAATTGCATTTCTCAGAAGTTTTATAAAAATGTAAATCAAATATAAAAAATATGAGTCAAATAGTTTAGCTTTCTCTAATGCTTTGGCATTACATTTTTTATATTAAAAATATATATTATTTTAAATACATTGAACTTTTTTTGTTAATTAATAGTAACATTCGATCCTGATTTTAACTAACCAAAACCCAGTTTACTTAAGAGGCAATAGCTTCCTGCATTTAAAAATGTTGGACAAAGGGTGTCCCCATATATTCCTTAGACATAAAATGTTTGGAAAGCCAAATAACTCAATAATAGGTTGTGTTCTGTCTCTGGAATGCCTTTGGTTGTTTCACAGGAAGTTGGAGTTAAAGGAGCAGGTCTTCATAACAGGAAGCAGCGGCCGCTGCAGCAGTCACTGAGAGGACCACGAGCACAGAACGTGAAGCTTTCCAGGGTAAACAAGCTGCTACTCTAACTGCCCCGGGAGCAGCTTCTTTAGTTGAACCAGGAGTTTTTCGCCGTTTCCGTGCATGTGAGAGTCATATGAACGTCTAAGGGTAGAGAAGGTTTATGAGTGTGTTTGCTTACCCTTTGCTTTGACCTTCTCAAGTGATTAAAAGGAAATGAAGAATGACTTGACGCGCATAGCAGTCACCCACAAAGCAACGGGATTTTAGTTCTCATGTGGACGGCTGTTTCTTCTATGAGATAGGCGTAAACAATGTTTCCGCTGTATTTGTAATGTTTTTCCTTTTGAATGAAATCAGATATATTGGTTTGAATACATGTGCAGAAGTCATTGGAAATTGCAGAGAAAGTTCAGATACAGTGGCAAAGGGCTTAGAGATATGTTACTATATTTTTTCTCCCGTTTCTGGAAATGTCAAGATCTTCTTATTATCGTGTATTTATGCACCCTTTCCCCTTTAACATACATTTTTAGCGACATATATTCAATCAATGCATTGCAACATTCAAAATGTTCCGTCTTCTCTGTCTCCATCTCTGCTGCTCTCAAGCCTCGCTGTGCTGTCCTGCAGTACACGGCCTCAGCGGTTACCATGGATACAGTCACATGACTCGCCGTGTATCATGGCAGTAAAGAAAAAGATTCGGTGCTACTTTGATAGGATCTGGGGTGAAATAGGGCAGCAGAGTGAATTGGTGTTTGTTTCTCAAAATGAGAGTTTACTGCCATTAATCTGGTTAATATATTTATATATAAAAAAGTTGTTCATATCTGGTCACAGTAAATGGTTAATTTTTTATGAATTAATGTAAATATGTAGTAGTGTGGGAGACCAATTACATTAAGTTATATATAACTTTTACTTTTCGTACTTAATACTTTAGGTTTTGCTGTAAAGCAGTGTGTGTTGTCTAAAGTAAATATACACACGCATACAGTATATACTGTGTCCCCATAGCAATGTCTCGTTCCCTCATCTCAGGGAACCGAGGTTAC
>NW_015513252.1:7184-7431 GCF_001515645.1 Sinocyclocheilus grahami | reverse complement strand
CATATTAGAATGATTTCTGAAGGATTGTGTGACACTGAAGACTGAAGTAATGGCTGTTGAAAATTACAATTTAAAGCAAATGTATGTAGATTTGTGTATGCTTGCGACTTTGGAGCCCCCTACAGTTAAGTTAGTGGAATTCACTGTCGTAAATCACTAACGTAATCACCAGGGGCGGACTTTACCAATAAGCGAGGGCCCAATCTGATATTGGCGAAACATATTTGGCAAACGCTCCAGTGTGTAT
>NW_015513252.1:5737-7174 GCF_001515645.1 Sinocyclocheilus grahami | reverse complement strand
ACATTTAGTTCTGGAACTAAAGCGGTGCGAAAGGCCCTAATAATAGAATGGGATTGTTTCTGTATGCCTAGTGGATCCAAGAAAATTTGGATGTTTCAGTAGCTGATAATGGCATTTTGAATGGTTTTAAATGTTGCTATGTGGTTGCTAGGGTGTTTTAGTTTCTTACTGGCTGTTTGAGTACTTTAAGTTATAGCAAAAATATAGTTGGGTATGATTTTACAAAGTCCTCAACATGACACACCACTTTCTAATAAAATGTTGCATCATTCTCCAGCCTGAATTGTCAGGGAATTGAAAATGAATTGATTAATTGTAAATTTTATTGTTCAGTCATTACCAGTTGGCCTTTTTTTTACACCTGAATGATGTTTGATCATTTCAAAATAGTCTTTTATAAGCTGACTAATATCTTAACTCAATACAGTGCAAATTCTCCTATGCATTTTCATCCATTACATCATTAACCAACAACGTCTAAAAACACTTTGCAGGTGCATCATGATTTATATTCAGTTAAAATCATTTTACCAACTGATTATCCTTAGCATCTCTGATATGATTTTTTTATGTAGTCAAATCATGATCTGATGTGCTTTAAGAAATAAGCAAGGGGCAAACAAGAAAATAAATGCAAAAGTCTTTGGAAAAACAATGTGGAAATGCAGCAATCTGAAGGCTATGTTCTGCTCAGTCCATCATTTTAGTTTCATGGCCACTCTCTAAATTACTGCCTTTTTGCCACAGCTGAAGGAAATCGACCTCGATAGAACACAGTTTGAAATCACTCATACATGCCGCCATTTAAAGGATGCATGACTGGCTTTAGATCGCTTTGTCATTTCACCAGTCAAAGGAAATAGGTATGACAAAAACAACTCTTTATGGATGACCACATTTACTTGTCATTTAGCAGCATGCCAATTGTGGGGTCAGTCCTCCAAAAGAAACCATGAGATTGAAGGAGCAGTTTAATTGTAAATCATTCTTTTGAGTCAGATCTTTCCAATGAATCATTTGATACAGCCATTCTAAATAATTCATTTATAAATAATTTGCGAGTTCAACTCACTGATTCAATGTGCACAACTAACTAGAAATTTGATTGTACAACTAACTTCAATGGCCACTAGTTTAGTTTTCTGGCATGACTAAGAACTGCTAGTAGTTAGGAATTGACTTTTTGTGTTTTAGAAAGGTTAAGGGAACAACATAACCTGTTTGCAGTAATACAGAAAGAATTACAGTTAAAGTAAAGAGTGTGCCTTCAACAAAAGACTGCTTCACCACTGTATGTGTCATGTTTTATTATTGCTTTGACCACACAAGATTTCTAGATAGCTCTAGTGCTACTCAGATGTCCACTTCAAACTAAAGAGCTCCTCAAGTTTCTCAGCATATTAGAATGATTTCTGAAGGATTGTGTGACACTGAAGA
>NW_015513252.1:3246-4457 GCF_001515645.1 Sinocyclocheilus grahami | reverse complement strand
TACTTTCAGGTTGGACTGAGTTAATGTAGGTGAAGCCAATGCTAGTTTATGATTTTACACCAGGAATCCTAAAACCAAAGTTTGCCATTTGGTGCCATTATAATTGTTCGTTTGTCATCAAGAACAAGCAGGACACTGATCAGAATAGTTCAGTCAAAAATAACAATTCTTGTTTATTAATTTTATTTTGAAGACCAACATAGATTGTTTATTTATTTGTTTTGTTTAAATATCATAAATGTAGTTGAAAAAAAGCATACAACTTAATGATAATTTTATAGCTATTTTATGCTTTCTTGCATATATGGAAGAGTAATCTGAAAATTCTTCAAAGCATCTACTTTTGCGTTTCACAGAAAAATAACAGCATACTGCACAAGAGTGAGTGAATGACCACAGCATTTTAGTTTTTGTGTAAACTATGTTCCTCTAAAGATAACAGCTATGGTGCTTGTATGGGTGATTCAGTTCTGGCACACAACATTTGTCAATCACATCACCTGTACATAATTTCCTATGCCCTCTTTTCAATTAAAAGTGACAAACAAAAGCAATAAGTACTCATCCAAAAGTATCTAGGCTAATATTAGCATCCCTCCTTAGCACTAGCAAGTTCTTTTCTACAAATAGCACATTCTCATCACAGATGCCATAGTAAAGCAAGTCTGCTGGTGTTGCGTTTCTTCCTGTCATCTCTGCTATTACTAGCTATGCATCACCATTTGAAATCTGCCTGTTTGTACGTCCTAAATTATCACCACTGTGACGTCAGCATTGCAGCACTCCACCAAACTCTATAGGCTCACTGGACCAACCCGTAACTTTCCCCAGGTCTGTGTGCCAACGTCCCAGAGTCGTAAGTTATGCCACCACGTCTTCACTGGAGTGCTTGGAAAGGATTCTCTAACAGTCTGTCTTCAAGCAGAGAGAGGAAGATGGATAATATTACAGTGTCAGTCACTCTCAACTGTTCATTTCCTTCAGCTGCCAGTAAAATCACACCTCTTCAAAGTGGGGAATGTTTACTGCTCAGAATATAATTATTGTTGACTCATATGAGACAGTTCCTGACATATATGATATCTTAAATGTGTGTTGATATTATTCCTTTAATAATAAAGGGATACTTAGCCCAAAAATTTAAATTCTGACGTAATTTACTCAAGTGAGCACAAAAGAAGATATTTTGAAGAATGTTGGTAACCAAACAG
>NW_015513252.1:0-1833 GCF_001515645.1 Sinocyclocheilus grahami | reverse complement strand
GGTCCCAGGTAATGTTTTCTCTTCTCCATATTATTCCCATAATGTTTTGGTGTTAAAGTGTCACAAAAGCCCCTTTGGTGTCATATCAATGCACTGTTTGCATTTTAGGAAATGGTCACACGGTGTCATGAATAGTTATGAGACAGCGACTTCTCATAGCAAAAAAACAAAACATTTCTTCTTCTCAAGGTTACACAGTTACATGAAAATCATCCATAGTGTATTCTATTTCAATTAGAGGTCAAAAAATGCACTGTATAATGATTCTGACATAGGGACTTCCAATCTTGCACTTCAGGGTTTTTTGTAGGCTTTTTTTGTGTGGATGTAAGTATTAATACCACAAACCATAAAGCCTAGTTTCTATGTGTAAAGTACTCTTGGATCACAAATAAAGCTTTCTTTTCCCAGAAGGTTGCGCTTTAGAACATGAAACATTGCAGCGAGACAGCGAGGTTTCGAAATAAGATATCTTTTGCCCTCCTCTGTTCTAAGAAATGCGGAGTTCTTTAGTGATTACACAGATCTGGAGGATGTTGTGTTTGGGTCTTCAGGGGGTTCTGAGATCCTCTGCGAGACACCCACTCAAATTCATCAACCTAAGTAAAAAACCAGACCGAAACAGAGAGAGAGCGCTTACCTGTGTAAGTAAATGACTATACAATCTGGAGCTATAGGGATATGTACAAAATGCTCAAGAGTACCATTTCTCGTAAATCTGATGAGTTTTGGTCTTGTTTTAGTTGCTCAAATCTATCTTGAAATATTCTCAGAAAAGTTGTAACCCTGGAAAATGGAGGTGACTTAAGATTTGTGCTTTGAAAAATACAGAGAATTCTTTCTTCTTTTTATATGTTTTATATTACTTAATAAAATAAAATAAAATAAAATAAAATGGAGAGTTTCTGAAATGTGGCCCGTTTAACTCTAATTATACTACTGATAATGAGGAAAAGTGCTGTCTTTGGTATTCAGATGGAGTCTGAACATTTGAACATCTTTTGTGCGTCACTGCACTTTCTTTTTCGTTTCTGTCATCTTAGGCCTTGTAAGTTTGACATTTGTGCTTAGATGTGTTTGGTTGTGGTTCTTTTGGATTGCACTGACTAGACTAGATCTCTCCTCTTTTGGTGGTTGTAAGTGTTAATTATGGCATCTTGCTCCTGTAATCTGCGATATTTAAGTGAACAACACAGGCTAAATCTTCAGGGAAATTCCAGGTTCACATAAGATGTCACAATTGCTTAAGCTGCCAACATCTGCATGTTGTTCCTGAAGTTTGGAGCATCACTCTTAACAATGCAAGGCCAAAATGGCCATAAAAAGTTGCTGACTCAAGATTGCATCTATAAAGTAACTTAACAACACGAAACTAGCATTTGTAATGAAATTTGACGTCATCGTTTCCTTATAAGAAATGAGGTGAATGTGCATTAACTCAGTTACATGATTCATATAATTTAACAGTTTTACTAATAGTTTTCAACACATTATTGATAAATCTATGTGTGGTCCTTCAGACATCACCTTTTCAACATTACATGAAGATGCTTCATCGAAAGTTTGAGGTATATGCCTACTGAGAGTCGAACCAAAGTCCCTTTTTGCTAGAAAAGTCTGTTCACTCTGAGGCTATATTGGTAATGTGCTCAAGCAGCTATTTTCAGCATTCAAGACCAAGTCTTATATACTGTACTTAAATAGGGGACCGAGTGAGAATGGAAGGCATTATTATTGTAATATTATATGCTTTGAACTGTAATGTTTCACCTTAAAGGGGTTTATTATTATGCGATTTCATTTTTTCCTTTCTCTTTGGAGTGTTACAAGCTC
>NW_015513251.1:6599-7442 GCF_001515645.1 Sinocyclocheilus grahami | reverse complement strand
CTCAGCAGGTGTTCCTGCCTTCAGATGAGAAGTACACACACACACGCACACAGAAAGTTGTTGCCGTATCTCTTGCAGGCCATCTGTTCATTCTACAGTCCTCTTGAAGAGACTTGATTTCTGCTTTTCAACGATGCGGGATACCACCTACGTTTTTCCCACAGTGTTTCCATCTTTTGGTTCAGAATGAGTTGGTAGGCAAATTGTTCTGTAGTTTGTAAAACCACAAGCAAAAATCGTGTTTACAGCAATGTACTCTATGAATTTCTAAAAGAATAGAATAGAATTCAAATGAATAGAATATATACAAACTCTACTGTTCAAACGTTTGGGGTCAGTAAGGTGTTTTAATGTTTTTGAAAGAAGTCTCAGTAAAAACAGTAATATTGTGTAATATTATTACCATTTAAAACAACTGCCTTCTATTGTAATATATGTTAAAATTAAATTTATTCCAGTCATCAAAACTGAATTTTCAGCATCATTACTTCACTTTTCAGTGTGATATGATCCTTCAGAAATCATTATAATATGCTGAACTGCTGCTCAAGAAACATGTCTTATTATCATCAATGTTGAAAACAGTTATGCTTCTTAATTTTTATGGAAACCAAGGTACTTTTTTTCAGAAGTGATTAATATGTAGAAAATTCAAAAGTCGCAAAAATCGCATTTATTTGAAATTTTTGTAACATTATAAATAATAATCATAATACATTTTATTTATGGGCGTCTTACGTGACACTCAAGGATGCCTCACATGCAAATAAAACACATAAAACAGTTAACAAGCAACAGTACATTCATAGCTTTACAAATATTAGGA
The DNA here is from genome assembly GCF_001515645.1 of Sinocyclocheilus grahami. Lineage (NCBI taxonomy): Eukaryota > Metazoa > Chordata > Actinopteri > Cypriniformes > Cyprinidae > Sinocyclocheilus > Sinocyclocheilus grahami. Next base: position 6,616 of record NW_015513251.1, on the reverse strand, counting down.
AATACATAAAATATATC
>NW_015513251.1:6192-6589 GCF_001515645.1 Sinocyclocheilus grahami | reverse complement strand
TTTGGCTTCTCCTCAGAATCAGAGGTGAGCGAGTGTTTGTACAAGTTTTCACAGTCACCGCCAGAGGGAAAATATACATTTACAAGACTACTGCACTGATCTCAATGAGATCAGAACAACAACTGTAAGGAGGGGGGGATGGGGGGGGTTAAGACAGCCGTACGTGCAGCCAGAGAAGTGGGAAGGATGTTCGGGCAGGTGTTCTGTCTCTTAGACAGGTGTGTTCTTCTCCACAGGTGGGAGGGTTTGCCACCCATCTGTCAAATGGCCGTCGTTGAGCATAAATACAGAAAACATGGACTTTTCCACAGCAGCAGGCGATAGAGTCAGTTCAGACCTGTGTCAAACACTCCTCAGCAGGTGTTCCTGCCTTCAGATGAGAAGTACACACACACAC
>NW_015513251.1:5167-6182 GCF_001515645.1 Sinocyclocheilus grahami | reverse complement strand
CCCCCCCCCCCCCCCCTTCACCCAACACGGACACACACAGCACCCACAGCCGAAAACATCTTCCCGCGCCCCTCGGCAGCTCAGTTAAAATATATGCTCTGTATATTATATTTATTAATTAATAATTTAATACTTAAAAATAAATGACTTTTTAATAAATCATACATTTTGAGTAATATGTATAGTAAAATGCATGCTCTATTTAATATGTGTGCAATAATACAAATGTGCACTCTTTGTTAAATAGTCATGTAAAGGTTGCTCTTTGTGTAATGTTTGTGCATGCATGTTTTTTGTGCTATATGTACAGTATATAATACTGCATGCTTACCTTTGAATAATTCATGCTCTTTGTGTAATATGTGTTGTGAAATGCCTACTCTATTTAGTATGTGTGAAATTATGCAAATGTGCACTGCCCAGAATTCATATAATGCTTGCACTTTGTGTAATGAATGTGTATGCATGCTTTTGTGAAATAATTTTATGTAATATTGCATACTCTTTGTTTAATATTTGTGCATTAATGTATTCTGTTTGTGCAATTTTAAATGTATGCATGCTGCATGCTATTGTACTGCAGCCAAACATTTTGTTCCACCGTTTATGTATATGTGGCTGGAAGGACAATACATTTCACTTGACTTGATGTCTGCTGTTTAAAACTTGTGCAATCATGCATGCTCTTTATGCAATATTTGGCACCCTGGACATGGAAAACTCCTGCTGAGTTCTCTCGCAATCTCTGTGCAAGGCTCTGTGAACACAGACATGTGTGAGATTCTGATTTTAATATAGGATTTCAATCTTATAGAGCTCAAAAGAGGTGAACAAAAGTAAATGCAAAGGAAGAGGGTCCCGGCAGACAAGTGTCCAGGCCTGCAGTTGAACTACTCTGAAACCTGCTACCGGCTACATGACTGTGAAGGTAGGAGGCGGTTGCTAAGCAACACTATGCTCGGAACAACTTTCAAATTTTGAATCATAGCTCCCTTTGGCTTCTCCTCAGAATCAG
>NW_015513251.1:3238-4185 GCF_001515645.1 Sinocyclocheilus grahami | reverse complement strand
TACATTCATAGCTTTACAAATATTAGGAAATACATAAAATATATCACTGGTATGCCTGCCTAAAAAAGATTTGTCTTCAAATGAGATTTAAAAATAGGAAGAGAGTCACTATTATGAATGTCTTGTGGAAGTAAATTCCACAGATGAAGAGCAGCGTAGCTAAAAGTTCGAGATCAGCACTAAACCAAATGCGTACAAGGAAGAACTAAAGAGAATGTAGACGATGATCTGAGAGTTTGAGAGGGAGTATGTGTTCAAAGTAGGTCAGAAAAGTAAGAAGGAGCCAGGTTATGTAATGGAATGTCTTATAAACAAGAAGTAAAATTTTGAATTCAATACGCTGTTTAACAGGAAGGCAGTGCAGTTGTTGGAAAACTGGATGTTTTTACTGGCACTTGTGATCAATTTAATGCATCCTTGCTGAATAAAATTATTAAATATTTTTCATAAAATGTCAGTTTTATAAAAATTTATTTTCATTTTTTTTACATTTTATTTTGTACATTTATTTCTCAGCGAATATCCTTCTTTCTGGTTTGGAAACCAAGAAATGTATTATGAGGGTAAATGTACACACCAACAGTCATGTTTCCTGTATGTGTAGCTCTTCAGTCATCATTCATTCATTACCTCGGTCAATAACCAGAGTTGTCTTATAGCGCTCTTTTACTGCAGACACGAACAGAAACACAAATTGAAAGTTTATTACAACTGCCACTGGGTGAAGAGAGCGATAGTCGTTTCAGGAGATCGCAGACAGTAAAAGTTCAAATACAAAGACCTATTCTGTATCTAGCGCTGAGTCGAATCAAATCATACCTCAGAGACTGTCAATAGATTTTAACTTATTTTAAACCAGAACATTCCTTCAAAATGGCTACTTACCTATAGAAGTAATAATTAAACATTATCTATCTATCTATCTATCTATCTATCTATCTATCTAT
>NW_015513251.1:0-2319 GCF_001515645.1 Sinocyclocheilus grahami | reverse complement strand
TGGAAGGGCTGGTTTTCATGTGAAAATATTAGTCATTTAGTATAAAACTGGATGACAGACCCTGACATCTTAAACACGGATATTTAAGAGCCTTTGACCTGCAATCAAAAATGTTGCAAATGTAACAACTGTGTAATTTCTATTTTAGGGATTTTTATTGAGACTATCAGAAGGGAGAAGATAGGAAATGACTGGACTGTCAGGCTAGATTTTTAAGGCTCAAGTTGTTTGGAGAACCTGCACTAACTGCCAAACCACAGCTCCAACACAGTAAGATTTTAAGTGTTTCTTAATTCATCCGAAGCCAGTCCACATTGTTTTGCTTTCAGCATGCAGCTGTCAAAAACACAATCTCATGAATAGCACAGCACTGACACTAGCTTTGCAAATTGTTTCAGATCTTTTAACTAGTACTAATGAGATAAAATTATGTAGACAGCAAAGCTGCCTTTCCACATTCCTTTACATTCAACACAAGGATTGTCACATTACGCAGATGCCATGCATAAGAATGATCAAACATGCAGTGTGGCACCGTTCTAATTGCTTCTCAATATACAGCTGCACATGCACAAACTTTGTGTCAGGCTTTGGATGAAATATTCATAACATATGCTGTCCATGGCCAGCTTTATTCTTGACTTTGTGGAAATGAGCCTGACCTGATATGTGCTTTTTACTTTGTAAAACAAAGATTGTTTTGACGTTGATTGGACAAGACATGTTGGAATCTGTTATGAAGAGATTAATATATGCACTCTTATTCTGTATTAGTGTGCCAAGTTTGCCAACCATAAAGACGCTATTGTTATGCTAATGGACTGTATTACTTGGTGGAAGAGTTATCACGATAGATGATATAGATAATAACAATAAATGATATAGATAATAAAATATTTTTACAAAGGCTTGTTAATAAGGGTTCATACTAGTAAACAATGCTAAATTGCCCAATTAAACTCATTTAATAATTAATTAACTTTAGATATTGAACAGAACTGAATCAACACTGAGCTGTCTTTAACTGAATAATGATGTTGTTTTCTTTTTGGCAGTTACACTAAGTGGAAAAAGTGATATATTCTAGTTACACTAAGTGCAAATAATGATAAATTTAGTTTACACTAAAATAACAGTGTTTTCTTTAGCAATAGGCTAAGTTAGGTGGCAGATATTTATTTTTTATTAATTTATTATGTTTTATTTCCACTTTTCAAATATCTCCTTTAGTTTTATTGGATCTCACAATTCTGACTTTTTTTTTCTCGCAATTGTGAGTTTATATCTCACAATTAAGACCTTGCTTCTCAGAATTTGCGAGTTTATATCTCGAGAATTGTATGAAAAAAAGTTAAAATTTTGAAATATAAACTCAGATTTGCAATGGTAAAAAAAAAATCATAATTGTGAGATAAGAAGTAGCAATTATCTTTTCATTCATTCATGTATGTATGTACGTATTTATTTATTTCCTGGGCGGAAACTGGCTTCCATACAAAACTGTCCTTCTTTTGTTGCATCATGAGTTTATGAATTTTGTGGCTATTTTGTGCAGTATTATGCACACATCTGCCATCCTTTACAAAAGCATTATTTATCAATATTTTCCAGTCTTCATCTTCAGCCAGACAGCATCATACAGCACTCACAACACGCTCTGTGCTTTAATGGCTGGCCATGATCAAATCTAACCCAGTAACTGCATTACTAGAGCAGGGTCCAAACCACGACTCTCATACATCATAAGGGGCTCACCTAAATCACCACACTCAAAAACAACCTTGAAATGCAATATCAATGAACAATGATTGTAATTTAAGGGCCTTTTATCAATCTTCACGACAACAAGGAGTCTGAAAATTAAGTCAAAAATGAAAAAGGTGATCTTTTGGTGACCCATTAATTTTCATTATCTGCAAAAAGTGCTGCATGAACATTATGCTAAAAATCTTCTTTTGTGTTCCACAGAAGTTAGAAGGTCATATAGATTTGGAATGACATGAGGGTGAGTAAATGATGACAGATCTTTCATTTTAATTAGGTGCTGTTTTGGATTTGTTGTTACTTTGAGAGCAAGAACAAATGATGACTCTGGGGCAGGGCGCAGAGGAAGGGAACATTTTGACAGGTCAAGTGAGAGTTGAACTGAAAAAGGCAGACAGAGGGAGTGGATGGAAATTGAAACGCATGAGAGAGAGAGAGCAGTTGTGGGGTAAAAGCAGATGAGAAAGTGCAGGAATAGTGACTATATCAGAGACAGAGAGATACACATGGCTGCGTTTTAAAGGGTGTGGGTGGGTGTGTGTGTGAGAGAGAGAG
>NW_015513250.1:7219-7442 GCF_001515645.1 Sinocyclocheilus grahami | reverse complement strand
ATTCTCATTTTTACTGAACGATATCGATTCTTAAATCCCAAGAATTGATTAGTTTAGCCTGTTTTCAGTTAGTGGACGGAACGTTGAAGCGCACTTCCCATCCAATAAATCGCAATAAGCATTGTGCGTTCGTGCTTTTAATATGAAACAAAGTCTCAGATTTCAAATTCTGTCCGTCGTATTGCAGTATTCAAACAATAAATGCCGTTTCGGCGCTGTTTCA
>NW_015513250.1:4771-5535 GCF_001515645.1 Sinocyclocheilus grahami | reverse complement strand
ATTTTAGTGGGTGTCTTCTGTAAATCAGGGGAAAATGTATGATGTTTATTTTTTGCTCAGAAAAACAAAAATACAATTACGTGAAACGGAAAACTTAAAAATTATTATTTTTTTTGGAGTATTGAAAACCTTTTTCGTCTTTGACCCACATGCATTTTTTTTTTCTTTTTGCATTCCCCCCCCATTTCCATTCATCTCCTATGCCGAAGACCACAGATGTGTTTGTTTTTTTAGCCTTTTCGAATCATGCCCTCATCTTTTGCTTGTGTTCATGCACCAAACGGCATAAGTCACCAAGCTTCGTACTGTTCCGATGAACCTACGATTTTTAAAATGTCAAAAGTGACCAAAGAAGCCCAGAGGTTTACAGGGCTTGTGTGTTTTACACAGGGCTTCCAGCGTGTTTATGACGAGCTGCCGGAGATCAGCCTGGATGTGCCTCATGCGCAGTCCATTATGGAAACCTTTGTGGACCTTTGTTACCAGGAGCAGGTCATCACGAAGCAGCTGAGAGACTCCTGTCCAACCCGGTCAGAGAACCTAAAGACTAGAGGATATTCACTTTGAATGGTAATGCACTAGCGGTTTAACAGATGCACTCTTGTGGCCAACAGGGGACGCAAGCGCTTTGTGAGTGAAGGCGACGGAGGGCTCGTGAAGAGCTAGACGGATCGGGAATCTGTTCTGACTGTCCTCATCCTCCGAGAAAACAAGACCATCATGCAGAAGAGCAACAGCTGAGAAATGCTGTTCTCTCCTCTGTT
>NW_015513250.1:2667-2988 GCF_001515645.1 Sinocyclocheilus grahami | reverse complement strand
ACATAGTAAAAGTAATTATTACAGTTTCGGATGGATAGGAAATGCGAAAGCACAAAACGCAAGCCTCCAGGCGACTGTGCCACCTTGGAAATCCATAAAGCCATCTGTAGATATAAGCCTTCAGCAAGTGTTAAAAGAAAAATCTAAAATAATGCCACAGAGGATAAAAGTACATGGACCTTTATCAAGACACACTATTCACATCTACAGGTGGATCAAAGCAGCCAGAGACAGGCCGTACCGGGGCTGCTTTCTTCGCATTATGAAATAGCAGTCAGAAAAAGAACAGCAGATCATTTATCGGTGTACACAGTAGAGCTT
>NW_015513250.1:2041-2457 GCF_001515645.1 Sinocyclocheilus grahami | reverse complement strand
CAGCAGATCATTTATCGGTGTACACAGTAGAGCTTTTAGCAATTTCACTGGCATCACAGTGGCTGGAAGGACCTAAACGTAATCATAGCTTCTGACAGCTGATCTGCGCTATCTAACATTCAGTCATGTAGACAAGATATCATATACCAGATACTCACCTTGCCTTTAATACTGCATGCTAAAGAGCTGGATGCTTCCTTGCTTTGTGTTCCTGCTCATGTAGCGCTGGAAGGAATGAGATTGTAGATATTCTGGCAAGAGGAGCGATAAAGCATGAAACGCTTGATATACAAATACCGTTACGTAGAACAGAAATCAAAATCATTATACAAGCTAAATATGGCAAGAATACCGGGACATAACTGATACTAGACGACGTCTGTATAACACACAAAAACAAGTAGGCTTAAATAGTA
>NW_015513250.1:0-1146 GCF_001515645.1 Sinocyclocheilus grahami | reverse complement strand
TGAAATATTTTTACTATTTAAAATAACTGCTTTCTATTTTAATATCTATTAATCTGTAATTTATTTTTGTGATGCGCAGCTGTATTTTCAGCAAAAACTGTTTCTAATATTAATAATAAATCGGCATATTAGACTGATTTCTGAAGGACCGCGTGACACTGATGCTGAAAATTCAGCTTTGCATCGCAGAAATAAATTACATTTTAAAGTATATTAAAACAGAAAGCCGTTATTTTAAATTACAATAATATTTCACAATATTACAGTTTTTTCTGTATTTATGGTCAAATAAATGCAGCCTTGAAGAGACTTAATTAAAACACAAATCTCACTGATCCCAGACGTTTGAGCAGCTGTGTAACAGTTCTGACCAGTCTCGCAGAAAAATAAAAATGAGATCTAATTTTTAAGACTGTTCTAAGCGGCTCCTGGAAATGAGATTTGAAAGCTTGTATTTGTTCCTTCTCTTCATTTCAGTCTCGTGGCCATGAGATCTCTTCTTTAGCAGATATTGAGTTAAAGATGAACAACCCGGTCTACTTCACCAGAGCCAAAGAAGAGGAGAAGCGCTGGATAGAGAGAAAGAGAGAAGACAGACGGACGATTAATGGAGAGGAGGCCAGAGACTTTTACCAAAGCCTGCTGCAAGAGAGCGATGGAGAAAAGCCGAAAGCAGCCGCCGCCGCCGCCGCGAGACGAGCGAGACGAGCGAGACGAGGAGCAGGTACAGATGGAAAACATAAGCAGATTGAGAATTATGATCGCAGCACACGACTGCTAGAGGAAATAAAATGAATAAATACATGATCCAAACAGTCAAATATATTTTTTTGTACTTTTAAATATATGTATAAATAAAGATCATGTTTAAAAATAGAAAAAAAATACGAATACAAAATTTAAAATATATAACTTAATAAAGATTCTACCAAATCATAAAGAACATAACATTTATCTATAATATTAAAATAAGTATGTTAGTATCTAGGCATGTTTTTTGGGTTTGTTCTATTCTTATGCTACTGTGCCACTGCACTCGTTAAGGAATTGTTTGTAATAATTCATTTAAAATGCATAAAAATGAAGTTTAAGTGAATAAATAAAATGATACAAATTTTAAATTATTAATAACGTTAGATCAAAAGG
>NW_015513249.1:6317-7424 GCF_001515645.1 Sinocyclocheilus grahami | reverse complement strand
TGTGGACTTTCTCTCTTTTGCAGTTGAGATGTGGAACTCATCATAGCTGTCAATCAATATCAAACACGTCCATTCAGTATTAATCCAGGCTCCGCCCCTGACATTGACTCCTCCCTTGAGACTGAAATATTGATTGCAGTGAGAAACTGTGTGGAATAGATTTTCTGAGTGATACGGATGTGGAGAGGGAACATTATGCCTCCTGAGTTCAGTAGGAAGTCGAGTGATTGCGCTCTCAGTGTCAGGAGGAGCTCAGGCGTTCTGCTTGCATGTGTTGTTTGTGTCTAATTGTGTGAGTGCATGTGATTGCGTCCAATTAATACCTGCGGATGTTCCTAGAAGACCCAGGAAGAGACCTGAAGGGATCAGATAGCCTGGACAAAACACACAAAAAACATGCAAACACACGCATTTACAGGTACCTGTTTACCATCACAAACACTCTAATAACCTTCTCTGCTGTGCTCAGAATATTGCATTTCTTACATTTGTCTTTCTAATCACAGTAGCAGCATCCGGTTGTTTTTCTTTCTTTTTCTCATTTGCTTTGTTAATTCAGTGTTTCCAAGGTATTTTCCAAGGTTTCATCCTTGTCTTCAAAATAATGGTTTTTGCTTACTATAGCCTTTTTGTTGGCTCTGTTTTCCGTGAAGCTGCTTTGAAGCAGTATCTGTTGCAAAAAGCAGCATACAATAGCTGATTTGACTTAACAAACAGGTTTTAGGTGTTGTTGGTTTTTAGATGGGCTAGCATTTTCACAGCAAAAAAAAAAACATTCTCAGTATTCTGTTGTGTTTTAGTAAAAATTTTAACTTTCTTAAATCAAGATATATTTACTTGTGAAGCAAAGTTACTTAAGGTATTAAGTTTTAATTTCTGAAAATGTATCAAAATTAAGCGAGTTTCCTAAAACAACAACAACTATACAATCTGTCAGTGGAGTTTTTATTTAAGTTTTTATTTTCTAAACATTTATTTGAGAAGCAATATATGATAAGATATAAAGTCTTGTTTTTTGAAAAATCTCATTTGTGACTTTATGTTTAAAAAAGAACAAATATCTGCCAATGGGACCCGGTGGTTACAATTTGTTTTCCATTTGAATTA
>NW_015513249.1:2136-2970 GCF_001515645.1 Sinocyclocheilus grahami | reverse complement strand
GCGCTTTGGGTGTACAACAATACACAGTAAAGCGCTATATAAATGGATCATTCATTCATTCATTCATTCATTCTCCAGTGTGATGCGCATGCGCTGATCGCTTTTCCTCCAGAGCCGTTGAGTTGGTGCGAGAAACAGGCCCGACTCATCATGACAAGTCTTTAAATATTGATGTCTGACAGCTTGCTATTTATTATAGTGATCTTTAGCTGATAATTGCCTGAAAGTGTGTGCAAAGTTGAAAGAAACAGAGGCATGAGAAAAGTGTTTGTAGTGTTGGTTTCAAGACGCTGCCTGCAGCCTGAGGTGAAAACAGTAATAACCTGCCAAAATATTCTAGACAAGCTGTCTGTGTCATCATCCGCTCCAGTGGTAATGATACTGCAGGCAGAATCAGATCTTCATTAATCTCCTCGTCAATCTCCAGATGAGACTTGACTTGAACATGGCTGGAGCTACAGTATTTTCCAAAAGCATTTTCAGGGTTCACACAAATATGGAGATTATGTCAGCATCTGCTCATCTTTATGTCCGTCTGAAGCTGTCAATATCTTCCTTGAAACACAAAAGAAGAAACTGATGAATGTTTATTCTGTTTTTTCCTCATACATTTCAACAGCAACTGTGAGTTTTTATGCTCCATTGCAGTAGTTTATGCGACTTGTTTGCAATGTTCAAAGTCTTCTGAAGCAATGCAAATGCTTTGTGTGAGAAACAGACCAACATTTTTGGCTTTTTTTTGTCATTTTTGGAGCTTGACAGTCACTGGTCACCATGTACTTTCATTAAATAGAAAATATTTGTGTGTACATCAGGATATCTGATTTTGTGTTT
>NW_015513249.1:0-813 GCF_001515645.1 Sinocyclocheilus grahami | reverse complement strand
ATTTCTATGCTGATGCTGGTACAAGAGAGAGATGAGAGGTGATCTGCAGTACAGTAGGATGAAAGAATATACCAAGTTTGCATATTATTCCTTCTCTGTGTGAGTGTGTGTCCATCAGCTCCATATGTTCTCCATATGGATGGACTCATAATTCATTCCCTGTTTAAACTTCACTCATATTAATCTTAAACTGCCAGATCAAACTCAAGCATATCATATAGTCATTAAAATGACTGGGTGTCATTTTTCTGGATGTTAAATATTTCCTCCTGTGCCAGTTTGATGTTCACTGGAAGTCGTTTGGTTTGATTCCTTAAAGATACTTTCAAAACAGTGATCTATTTGTTTGCAGCCAACAGGTCAGTGGAGTGAGTTTGGACCTGTTAGACTAATTGTCCTACAAATTAACATTCTGGATACAAGTATAAATTGCAGAAATTAAGTATGTAAATAAATAATATGCAAATAATTGCATCAATGCATAATGCAGGGGATCCCAAACATGTATATATAAATAATATTTCAATAATTTAATTTCAATAGTTTGCATGTTCACAGTCCACATGACATTCAAGCAAATAGATAAATACGAACCCTATCAACTTGAATAATAATCCTCTACTACTAATAATGATCATCATCATCATCATTATCATTTTAGCTTAAAATAAAATAATAGTTTTAACAAAAGTCACAAAATCACAGAAATATGCTACTGTTGTAAATCATTGTAAATTAACATTTGATAATAATTATAATCATTTTATTTTACAAGTTACAATACTAATATTTGTCTGAAATTCTTCACTTTCA
>NW_015513248.1:4414-7427 GCF_001515645.1 Sinocyclocheilus grahami | reverse complement strand
GCAATTCATGTTATAATGTTAGAATTAAATAACAATAAAAATAATTAATATGCACTTATCTGTACATAGTAAATGCAGTTATTTTTAAGCGTTTGTTGACATCCTATCTAAAACGTGATTTAGCCAAAAAAACTAAATAACGTTACCACTCTAATATGTCTTGCAATATCCGTGCGTGCAAAGGTTCTGCGCGATCCACTTGTTCAATATTCTCTGGGTCTGAATCTGGCTCAAAGTGATATGGCAATATTGACGCCATCCTTAACTAAACCGGAGCAGACGGAACTTGCTGCTTTGGCAAGGGGCGGGGCAGTACTGAAACGCCGTCTAAGCTGTTCGCCAATCACGACGCACTGCGACAGCTAACCAATCACAACACATTTTGTTTTTCGGAAGGCGGGCCTTCATCAAACCCGGAACTAATCGAGCCGTTTGTGCCAGGATGGGGAGAAAGGTATTGTAATAATGTAAATTATGTAAAAAATAATGCGTCTTTCGAACCAGCAAGCATGAGAGCATGTTCTAGTACACCCCCAAAACAAATTCAAGACATTGTAAAAGAGCATAATAGGACCCCTTTAAAATAACCCACAACTGAGGAAGCAATATGCAGTTAGCTTCAATGTTGTGAATTAGAAAAAGAATAGTTTGTCAAGGCAGCATTGAATGTTGACTTAGTAAAGCCTTGTCTGAAAGTTTAAAACAGCTTTAAATTCTATTTTTTTATTTATTTATTTTATTTTATAGATAGATAAATGCAGGCGGATAGATAAGCAGATAGATAGATGGACAGACAGATACGTATTTAATTTTATATATATGTAAAAATCTAAATATAGGAATGTACGTAGTATGTAAGATTTGCCAGCACAATATAAGAAAGGGAACATTTGGCTCAGTGAAGTGTTTACAGTAGTCATCTTCATGTTCACTGGGCTGCTGTAATTGATTTTGTCAGTTACACTGAAGTTCTCAGGTGTACCATTTTGACTAACTATATAATTTATCACCAGCTTGTAATCACATGCTGAATGTCAGGGAGTTTTGAGCACACACAGGTAACCCACACTCATCCAAGCTCTCTCATAGACCAGCAGACAGTGAGACATTCTGAATAGGGGCTCATTATTAATAACATGCCAATTAGAAAACATATGCATGCTAACAAAGTTCACTAACGAGAGCACTTTAGTGAGAAAGCAAGTTAACTCTTTTCTCTCTCTCTCTTTATCTGTTTTATTCTTCTCTCATTCATTATCTATAATCACTCATGCTGTGAGGAGCAGAAAAACAGGTTTCAATTAATTGTCCTTTGAATGGACTTCTGTTGTTTCTATATATAGATGCCATTATCATCATAGGTTCTTTATTTGAACAACAGTCAGTTTGAGCTTTATTCAGTATTTTAATTAGTCAGAAAAATATTTTTGTTCATTTTCCGATTAATAAAACATTTTGAATTAAAAGTTTAAATGTCAATATAATAATAATATATAAATAACTGCTGTTTTGTACATGTTATTATATGCAAAGATCAATTTTATTAGTATTACGTAATTTTATTAGATTTTTTATTTGCATTTAATTTTCATAAAACATAAAAAAACGAAAGTTCTGGTCCTATTAGATTATTGATAGTCATTTCTTTCTTTCTTTTTTTCATTTTCAGATAAAAAAAAAATGTATATAATTTTTATGTTCTGAACTAAACTGTGTGTTCTGAACTACTTTACTCCAGTGTTGTGTATTTTATGGCCGCAATCTGTCACTGCACTGCATAACATGGCACATGCTGACATCTGAATGCACACCAGTAGCTACCTCAGCACAGTGCCTCATCACACAGACACTTTTACTATCTGCAAATATTGCTGGAACATCTATATATATATTTTTTTACTTTGACTTTGACTGTGACCGCTAACAGGATTGGTTCAAAAATCTGTACTCCTCTCCACTGTAAACCCTTTCACCTAGCCTTGCACTTTCTGAGCTTCAAGGCTTTTTGCACTCTTTGGTTGTTGCACATTGGTTGGAGAATTTATGAGGATGGAGGAACAAAGTGAGAGAGAGTGGGACAAGGGGGATCAATAATAACGGTGAAAAATCGCACACGATTGCAGCAACATCCTTACAAATTAGCAGACTGTGTATAGGCGCAACGGTAGGTAGCAGGAAGCTGAAATCCCATTCATTTTTTCCATAGAGAAATTGATTTTTAGAGATAGTGTATAAACCTTTCAAGATGAACCTAATGTGAGGTCCAGAGTTGTTAAATGATGATATATGCTTGTGGGAAATGCACAGGTCAGTGTGATTTCAGCTTCTTCTTCCAAGACATCATGTTTAATTGCTGTATTCCCAGTGAAGTACTACACTCCTGAATAGAGAATTCACATTCAGATATGTTTCTGTAAGCATGGAAATGGGAATTGCTGCAAAAGAGCTCTGCTGCATCCATCTAGTCATTATTTACATTACATATTTTATATTATTTTATACAAATGCATTTAATTCTTGCTAAAGGTGCAGTATGTAATATTGAGAGCTAGCAGTTGAAATGGGTATTGCAGTCCAAATATTAGATCGAGTTGTTTCTCCTGCCCCCTCCTTCTCAGACTTAATGCTCATGCCAGATTGAGGACACACAACTGTTATGGTTAAACCACAGAAATGATCGTAATTGACAATGGAAGGAGATGGGATTTATGAGTTGATGAGTTGATTTATCTGCGTTTTAATATGCCTCTGGTCATATGGCTTATAGATGGATGCTGAGGCTTTTTAGATCAGGTACAATCTCTGATGCAGTTTGTTTGCTGGATTCCATGGCTGCAATGCACTGTTTTTTTCTGCTAACTGGCAACTCGGGGAGTCAAAATACTATTGGGTAAATTAGCAGTGGGTGGAATCACACAGACCAAAACAAAAACAGACATACCGACACAGAACACACATTTCAAAGCAGAATAACTGGCTGTAGCATTGTTTTTCAGAGAAACGAGTATTTGAA
>NW_015513248.1:2012-3252 GCF_001515645.1 Sinocyclocheilus grahami | reverse complement strand
AGCTTTGAATTATTTTCTGTTCTGCTCATTTTTTCCATTTAGTTCCTCATTTGCTCATTGTCTGACTCTGATTAGCTTTGTTCTCTTTGTCAGTAACAGCTTTTAGGTCATATAGTGCCATTAGGAAGAAATCATAACTCCCTCGCCTCAGTGTTGTGACAGACCGAGCTTTCACATTCTCATGAAGAAATACAAGTAATGGCTCTCCACACTGCTTTCAACAATAACAGCGCGTTGTGTTCATGTGCCTGTCTTAGCGATTGTTGTCTTGGCTCGAATCTGTCGTCAGCGAGAGGCTTTTTCCGGGCCGTTCTGGGGATACGGTCTTGGAGAGGTCGAGGGAGCGATCAGAAATAGTGATTCAGCTGTCTTGCCGCTGTCTTCAACCTTGTTTTCAATCCATGCTGCAGCCAGCTATTTCTCGACTTCTAATTTCTGCAATGATCGTGATCCGCAGTTTCAGCTTTAGTTGTGCTGTTACCTTTGAGCGCTTCAGGAGACATTTACAGGAGCTAAAAACAGCTAATTTGAGTCACATAATCAGTGCCATCTAATAGATGCATGTGTAACAGGCCTCCTCAGCAGTGCTGTACAGAATCAATGGGGAATCGGAGCACAGCTGAGAAAACGAACCTTTATTTGAGCCGTCGGTGGCAAATGAGCCAAATCAGGCGAAAGAGCCATCTGCTCCTGAACTGTACAGTATATAACAGTTTAACCAATTAGAGAAATGTGCTGTCTGAGGGGGCAAAAAGTTGTAAGATGGCCTTTTTAGAATTTACCATGGTAACCAAAGATTCAGCCACATTTATTGTTTCAGCAAATTTATTTAAAAAAAATAATAAGGGATCTCTTTGAAGGGCCCGTTCACATATGTTTCATTTTGCCTGTGCCATTTTTTTTTGGTCTTCTGTATGTGTACACGAGTCAGTCAGTCATATAATATATTGTTATATTTAAATAAAAAACTAAATTTTAAATATTGTAGAATTATAATTGACCATGAAAGACTGGAAAACTGGAAATATTATTTTTCTTGTAAAACTTACTCCAATATTCTTAAATATCCAATATTTACTTTGAAAAATATATTTTTACAGTGTGTTTATCTTATTGAATTTTAATATTTTTAATCTTCTAGCTTTGCCTGCCAGATTTTCATCCACTGTTAATTTTTTTTCTATAAGTTTATAATGAAATTGAAGTATGTCCTGCATTATCAGTGTGCCTACAAGATACA
>NW_015513248.1:0-1355 GCF_001515645.1 Sinocyclocheilus grahami | reverse complement strand
TCATTAAATAATCAATAATTTTTTAATCATTAAGAATATGATTCAGTTTTTTTAATAGTTTATCATTTTATTTTGTTTAATATTCTTTTAAGCAAATGTAAACAGGTAGGACAAAACTGGATATATACAAATATTTTTTGTTAAATAGATTGTTAAATCGATACAACGTTGACAACGTGTCTTTATTAAACATTTTTTATTTGTTTTATTTTCTTTTTATTTTCTTCTTCATAATAATAATAATAATTATTATTATTATTGTTAATATTACTATTGTTTTTATTATTGTTATTTTGCAAGATTATTAAGTTATTTCATTTTATTGTATTTATATAAGTGTTTTATTTTTGTAAGTATTTCATTTTTGTTTTGTATATGTAAAAATATGGCATCTGTGCATTTGGTCTTGTAGAGTAGATAAATGTCTACTCTTATAAATGTAGAGTAGACTCTATTTTACTCAGTGCAAATGAAAACTAGGTTGTAAGGGACATAATATATAGTGTTTACAATGGGTTGCAGTGTTTGTACCTTCTTAAATCGATAAAGCATTGAAAATACATCGTTCTGAAACATTTTCTGGAAAAAATGGGATGTGAAAATAAGATATGACCTAAAACAGTAGAATCTGTTAAACGCACAGCTTCATTTTTATTCACATCAAGTTAAATATGCTGTCTTCTCTGACTAATGTCCATTGAAGACAGTGGCAATAAAGATGGGCATTTATTGAATTGAAATAGGAATCTAAAAGAAAACAAAGTGGTATTCTCATTATCTGGAAGTGAGATAAATGAAGTGGTGGAAGTGGCTTGGATGGTGGACCTATAGCAGCGTTAATGAATGGTCATATTCACCTTGTGAGACTCGGCACTAGACCCTTCAGCAGTGTTTCTGCTCCACGTTGCTCTCCTTGACCACATGTGCGCTGTCAAAGTCACTCAGTCGTTCACTCTTTCACTACTCCCTGTATAGTCCATGCCACATGGTGCACCATATGGGTAAGCAATGAATGCAAATGAGTGAGTGATTTTGGATGCTCAGGTAAATACACTGTAAGAAAAAAAAATCTGTAGAAAAATGAAAGAGGTACTGGGCGTTTTCTGTCAGAAATTTTGGATATTTCTTACATTATGGTACGTTATCTTACATTAAACTTTGAATACAAGGATCAACAACAAGCGTACCTTATTAAGCATTTATTTTATGTTATCTTATTTTATATTTGTATTTTTATTTTTGTATTTAATTTTTGTACAGTACTTTGTTAACAACAGTCAACGTGTGAACAAACATACTTCATTTAGTATATTTAAGTTTATTTGTATAGCGCT
This sequence comes from Sinocyclocheilus grahami, assembly GCF_001515645.1. Taxonomy (NCBI): domain Eukaryota; kingdom Metazoa; phylum Chordata; class Actinopteri; order Cypriniformes; family Cyprinidae; genus Sinocyclocheilus; species Sinocyclocheilus grahami. Next base: position 21 of record NW_015513248.1, on the reverse strand, counting down.
TTTCACGATACAAATCGTTGC
>NW_015513247.1:6150-7427 GCF_001515645.1 Sinocyclocheilus grahami | reverse complement strand
AAGTGATAGTCCTTCCAATAATGGATATTGTCATCATGAACTCACCCTCATGTTGTTCCATACCTGATCTCACAGAAGGAACACAAAAGAAGATATTGTGAAGAATGTTAATAACTAAACAGTTTTGGTTCCCATTGACTTCTATTGTATAGACACAATTGTTTGGTAGTCAACATTGTTCATAATATCATCTTTTGTGTTCAGCAGAATAAATAAATGCATACAGGTTTGGAACATTTGCAACGAGAGTAAATAATGACAGAATATACATTTTTGGGTGGCCTATCCCTTTAAATAGCTATAAAACATTAATATAACATGATTCACAATAAAAACAAAGCCAAACCAAACTTGCTAAATTTGCCGGATGTCATATTTAGGCTGTAGAATAATGTTCAAACAAAAAACTTAAAGCTTACAAATAGACTTAGTTCAATGGCAAATATATTCCAATAACAGGCAGCTTACTATACCTGACAAACATTTCACAGTAAACTGTGATTATTAAAATTATTTTAACTTTGTGATTAAGTTTTTTTTTATGTTGCAGAAATATTATGGTGTAGTTAGCATGTCCACCAAACAGTGCAATGTTGTGAAAGTGCTTATTACGTTAAACTTAAGTGTATTAAGTGTGTAAAAACATCAAAACCCTTCACAACAAAAAACGAAGATCAAATACGACTAATAGGATAGCATTTTCGCAGGTCGTTGTTGCTGCAGAGTTGGCGTGAAGTGGACAGGAGGAAAACATAAAGGTTAACATATGTTTATGCTGAGCTAATGGAAAGTTTCTGTGGCCTGTGCAAAAAGAGGGGAAAATCAAACAACAACAATCTCCTGAGGAGAAAAGAGTCATTTTGACCTGTTGCTGTGGCGACCACCCCCAGAGCTCTGTGCACACATACAAACGTGGGCAAATTCTGGCATTCACCTCACCTCTCCCCTGCCCAGCCAGACAACAACAAAGCACAAGCCTGTCCACTGCCCCCCGGCCCACCAAAGCTCTTTTGTGTGGGCAGGCTAGTCTTTTTACCAGACGCTCACTGTGTGTTTCTGCAGCTCTTGTTTCTAGGGAATACGTCTGTGTGCAGGACCCCAGGGCAGCTGGAATGATGCCTGACGAGAGTGTAGCTTTGTTTCGCTGCTTGTGTGTGTTTGTCAGCCATTGTTTGCTTATCTATCTTTTTGTTTGGAGAGTCTCATGATCAGTTTTAGAAACAGAGACTACTGAAATAGGCCATCCCGCATACATTTAAAACATTGTCCGAATTTTA
>NW_015513247.1:4540-5369 GCF_001515645.1 Sinocyclocheilus grahami | reverse complement strand
CCCAGGACGCGTCCTGGCCAGGATTTCTATATTGCCTAAAATATGGCACGTATGGAAAATGGCACGTATGGTCACCCTAGTGTCCATCACTTATCTCTGCATTTGTAAAATGACTGTTCTGACGCAACACGTGTTGTGCTTTGTACGTCTGTGTATCTAAAAATTCTGAAAGTCACATGTGGAGGTTAGTTTTAGCGGATGGAAAATATCACCTCAGATTAAAACAACAGAACAGTCAGTGAATTGTAAACAGTTGATGGAACTAGCATGCAGCTAATTCTAACAGCTAAAACTGCGTACAAAACTGGGCATTTTAGTCTTTTGAGTGTGTTTGCCGCAGTATATTGATCTAGATGTTTCTAAAAATGTTGGCAGCGCGTGTGTTTGATCAGCATGTGGCCAAACCAGCTAGATAATCAGGTGTGTAAAAACAACAGCAGGTGACTGTAGTCACAAGCTACTGTAGTTTACACTTGCCTCTCAGCCAAATCATCATATCATGTTACAACCGGACAACATATGTGCCTCGACATTTCATCTCGCACAAACACATGCTTCAATCACCTTCATATGTCCTTAACGCTCACATATGTCAACCACATACATCAGAGATGTAACTGCACTGCATAATTAGCACATACATTATACACAAAATCCACAATTTATTGCCTTTCTGTCCTTAAAATGAGACAGATGTATTTAATAATTCATAGACAGTCAGAATATTGTCGAACCCTGAATTGTAATGAAGATATAAAATTTTTCATTGTGGTATACATTAAGGCTCACATACAGTGGGGAAAAAAAGTATTTAGTCAGCCACCAATTG
>NW_015513247.1:0-358 GCF_001515645.1 Sinocyclocheilus grahami | reverse complement strand
TTTTTTACAAATAAATATGTATAAATATTATGGTTATTGAGATTTTACTAGGGAAGCAAAATAATGTGTAATAATAATAGGAATAATAATAGCAATAAAAGCAACCAGTTTCACATCCAAAAGACAAACATAAAAAACCTGTGAAAAAATACTTTTTCATATTATCCTCGCTAAATCGCAGGCAACTGTATGTGATAGGCCTTTTCTAAATATATAGTTACATGAAACCATTCTCTCTGTTTCTCTCTCTGAGATTTGCTCAAATACGGAGTATAATACAAGAACAAAGATTTCTATTTCTTACACCCCATCTATGTTGTGAGTGACTCAAACCCGAACACTCCGATTATAATTACAG
>NW_015513246.1:7173-7430 GCF_001515645.1 Sinocyclocheilus grahami | reverse complement strand
AAAATATAGACATGTGTGCATACTCCTCATATTTCATACTAACCTTAACAGAGAGTCCAGGAGAACCCGGAGGCCCAGACAAACCAGGGAGTCCTGGAGGACCTGATACCCCTGGGACCCCTGGAGCACCTGGAGGGCCCTTTTAATCAAGGGGGAAAAGCATTCAAATGCAGTTATAATTTTTAGTAGTTTAGTTGCATATTATGCAATGTAAACAATTTAATACAGCTGTATAGTATGATACAATCACTTACAGA
>NW_015513246.1:2212-2692 GCF_001515645.1 Sinocyclocheilus grahami | reverse complement strand
AAAAAAAAAGATTAAGACTCAGTTTAATGACCTGGTCCAGGTGGAGGTGTCTCGACAGACAGGGTGGTCTGGTGATTTACTGTGGTAATTCTGGTCAATGCTGAAGCCGTTTGGCCAGTAGTGATCTGAGACCTCACAGCGAGTCTCTGAGTGGTAGTGGGTACGCTGGGGGCTTTGACCAACGGGGTGCGAGCATTTCTGGTTGTGGTGGGGAAGGGCAAGTCATTGATTTTGGTATTAGCAGAAACAGGGGCCGGCGTAGGGCTCTGGACAGGAATGAGATGAGGAGATCCCACTGTAAGACAATCATAAAAGTTCCTTAGCTCAAACAAACCAGTTTTGCTTTTTCTATACACCACTGTATAAACAGTAATATTGTGAAATGTTTATATGTTAATATATATGAAAAAAGTGTCATTTATTCCTGTGATAGCAAAGCAGAATTTTCAGCAGCCATTACTCTAGTCTTCAGTGTCACAT
>NW_015513246.1:0-1047 GCF_001515645.1 Sinocyclocheilus grahami | reverse complement strand
AGTTTTTCCCTGCTATTTAGCAACACTCATTAACAAATAAAAGGTTCTAAACCATCTGTGCAATGCTAGAGCCTAAAGCCAGGTATCAGCTAGTTTAATCTACTGTAATAAAATAATATATGATGTATAAATAATCTGTTATTTTATTTATTTTTGCATATCTCCATTACCATGGATTCTATATCATATATATATATATATATATATATATGCATATTTAGGATATTTTTACACATTGAAGGCCATGTGTGTAAATGAAGGTGCAGTCTGCCAGTAAATATGTTTTTTTAATACTTCTGACCTGATATATGTCTCCAGGATAGCAGGTATCCAGATGCTCCAGTTACACTGGTCCAGTTCAGTACAGTGCTGTTGTCGGTGGTGTTCAGAGCACTGAATCCAGTCACCTTGGGCAGATCCACTGTAACACAACAGCAACATTAATTCAAGTACATTTACATGAAAACAAGCAGTTTGAAATATCAAAAGCGACTTACATGTGCGGGCGGTCACCATTACTGGACTTCCCTCTTTGCTTCTGACCACTGCAGAAACCTGGATCTTGTATGCAGAACTGGCAGGCAGATCAGTGATGGTGAAGGACGTGGCAGAAGAAGATACAACCTCACTCTTTTTTTCTCCACCTGAGAGAAAAACACAGAATAGCAGAGTAAAGATGATGGATGGATTGTAATCAAGTGTTAATTTTAATGGATTGGAATGAGGACTGCTGGTACCCACCATGGAAAGAACTCCAAGTGATCATGTACCCAGTGACCCCTGGTGTTTTCTTCCAGGCCAGTTTGAATGAGTTGGCACCAATGTCCACAACTTTTACCTCCCGAACTGTTTTAATCAGCTCAGAGTCTGTCAAAGAGGCTGCAAATTCATAAAGGTAAAACAATTAGTAAGACCTAGTTTTGATATAAATAATTCAAACATACATATTACTGTTTTGTTCTATTTTAAAATGCATGTATTATTTAAAATGTATTAAATTTGAATTTATTCATATTAAAAATTCACTCAAATATTTAACTTTTTTTT
>NW_015513245.1:6983-7430 GCF_001515645.1 Sinocyclocheilus grahami | reverse complement strand
CCCCCTCTCTCTCTTTCACTCCCACACACTATGAGCCCAGAAAAGAACATACAGCACAGATTTCTCATGACATCATGTTGAGTCACACAGATGCTCTAAACTGTACAGAAAACCTGCAGGTAAAAGAGGGATTCCTAACATAATACGGACAAGAAGCCGTCTTCTGTTTTATTACGAAACCTCGAGGCTCAATCAGGTTCTTTTCAACCCAATCTTATGAGAAAACCTAATTGTTTCACGAGGTGGTGATTTCATGTGAATTCATAACGTGTGATTTTTAAGAAAAACGCAACCCTAAACATTGCGGTCAGTAAGATGTAGGCTGATCGCACAAATGTTTTATACGCATTCACATGAATCGGCCACACGTACATCACAGAGACGTCTATTTGACATCTGCACGACATATTTTTTAGAGTGTTTGCTCATCTGCAATACGTCTATAGG
>NW_015513245.1:2472-6558 GCF_001515645.1 Sinocyclocheilus grahami | reverse complement strand
TACATTGGTGCCGTGACCCGGATGGGAGTGAGGATTAGGGGGGTGCGTGTAACAGAGGCCAGCGGTAAGTGCTGTGCAGGTAAACCTCACTCCCCTGATCACTAGCGACTGATGCTAGGGGCTGCAGTCTTTAGCCTCCTTGTTAGTGCGTCCGCCTCCCATGCCGGAGAACCGGGTTGGAGATTCGGGTTCAAGACCCACTCGGAGCGAGAACGAGGTGTGGCGGAGAGGACCCGGGAGAGAGGGGTTACACTTGGCCATCACGTTGCAGTTACTCTGGGTCAAGGATTGGCTGGTTAGCTTGGTCGGGTTAACCCTAACTCAATGACAGCCCAACCTCACGAGAACTCGAGAAAACATAACCAATTTACAATATGTTGATTGATTTGGACAGAAAAAGAAAACAAAAAACTACCAAAGCAAGAATGTTCTCTTCTAAACATAACCATCAATGTCACATAAGCAGAATAATACAAAAATGTACAAATGACGTTGTTCGAATTCATACAATTTAATGGACAATTCACCATATCTCCTTTTGCCCCACTGACTCAACTTCTATCGTCCTAAAGTTTTAACGTTTTTTTTTTGTTTTTGAGTGATTTTTGTTCATATGCCTGAAATAGGGTTAATGCAAGCTCAATATATTTATTCTGTATTTTTAAATGCATAAGTAATACCATTTTGTTGTTGGGGGCATTAAACATAATTACACTGAACTGATAAACCCATCTCACCCACCGTTTTGTTTACAATCACGCTCTTGCAAACTATTGTACCTCAAACTTTCAGGGAAAATGTTTTTATCGAAAGACTTACAGAGTTGTCAGAAGCTCAATGGTAGTGACAACAAGCGACTACGGTGTACTCTGTTGGTAAACTACATTTTGACTTGTGAGGCTTTCAACATTGTGTTAATTTGTGAAGATTATCATGATGAACAAAAACGAGTAAGAATCATAAACCTTTGGTCACAGAGCAGGTCGCATACATCCACAGGTAGAGCTGGGTAATAACTGATTACATGTAATCAGATTCCAAAAATCAAGGACTCGTAATTAGAGTGTATTACATTTTATAATGCTCATAATCAGATTACAGTTACTTTTTTTATGGATTGCATGATTACATATTATTTACACAATGGCAGTAAATAATTCCTAATTTATTCTCCCTAATTCTTCTTTTTCCTTTCTTAAAATCCTACTGTGTTTCATACCATTTAGCTTTGTCTGTATTCACAATATAGAATGGTCATGTAAATAAATTCATGATTTAATTCATTATTAGCTTTTTATCAGTTTACAAGCCCACAGCAATTCTTACATTAAGTCGTTTGGAAAATCTGGTTTAATGTAATGTTTAATGCACTTTATAATGCTGAATATATTTTCTTTCTCATTGCTTTTTTTTATATCAGTATGGTATGTGTAATGGTATGTTTAATAAAAAGTAATCTAAAAGTAATTTAAAACGTAGTCAGAATACCTTACCTAAAACGACAGTTTTCATCATGTAATCTGCAATAACTAAACTGACTACACTTTGTAAGTAATCTACACAGCTCTGTCTATACATCACCCACAAGCTGAGAAACTGCAATTAGCTATGTTTCCATCACCCTGTTTTTATGCGCATTTTGAAGCATTGCATAAGAAAAGAGTGATGGAAATGCCAAGTAAATCCCTTAATTTGCAAAAAAAGTTAATATGCTCACTTGAGGTGTTTTTTGACTTGTGTGAAAAACAGTTAGTGCGAATAATTGGAGATGGAAACCCGTTTGCCAAATAAATTCCTCCACGCGCATCAAAAAACGTTTGGTATGGCATAACCTGACTAACCAGACTGATCTCGTTGCACAGCATTCGTTATGGTCATTCTGAAATGCAATGAAACATTGGATGGAATCAGTGCTTATTCGTGAATGTTTTATGCGATATTCCAGTTTTGTGCACAAGTTAAATTTGCAACTTTGGATGCAAACCCAGCTATTGAGATGAATGGAAAGCTGTTTTCAGGCCTTATTATGAAAGCTCGATTCCAAATCGAGGTCATTATCACGTCTGTTTCCATTTTTCTCACTGTCACTGATCACTGGGCAGTTCTCCACCACAGATTGACGTGCTAATCTTACCATATTTTACCTTTCAAACAGCTTATCTCAGTCTGTTGACGCTGTGCTCTCTCTTCACACCACTGGTGCACGTTGTACGAGAGCAGCTCTGGGGATGTTTCTGAGTGTGATACAGTGTTATGGCACGTTTAATTTCCGTGTGATAGTTGTAAGGGCCGTCTGGAGGGGTCTCATGGCTCATTTTATTGCATCATCGTTTTTATTAATGTTTTTCCCTTTAGTGCACTACTACACTGCACTCCACCAATATCTACTTAAGACTCAAAGGGTTTAAATCTAGTGTTTGAATGAATTGTGTGTTTAAATTCTGGAGAATCACCAGTTTAATTTGTTTACAGCTGTCAGCATCCAGGAAAGTGTAACCGCTCTGTTTGTCCACAGCTTCCTAGGTGTTGCGCATCAGTTTCCATACTGTTACGCAGTAGTGTTCTGTCTCTTTCCATGTGCTACTTTTGGGAGATTACACAGAGGCCCGAGGCGGCTGCTGATGGGCTCCTGCACTCCAGAGACAGCAGCTAATGAAGCTGAAGTCTATACTCATCAGCCGTGAAGCCAAACAGACTGACTCAGGGGACAGTGAGACGGAAACAAACCTCCTCTGGGGATAACTACATAAACTGGGAGGATGTTTTCCTTCAACACTGATCTTGGACCAACTTCCCCTGTTTGGATCACACAGGTAACTGATAGAGGGAACAAAAAGCTGTCCTCGGATCAGTAGGAAAGAAAATGCACAGATGGGAGATGACAAAGGGGAACATTTTAGCGCAAGGACGTCATAACATGGATTAATGAGGTCAGCGTTCCAACTTGTGAGTGCCATGGGTAATAAATTTATTATTCTCTGACCTGCATATTTTTTTACAGCCACCTTAATTATCCATTGTTGACACTTTACACAAGGTCTTCAAAAGTCATATTTTAGTTTATTTTTTAGAGTCAGCAAAAGGTGTTTCACCTCCAGAGAATGCTGTTTATACACCTTACTAGGAAGTTGACAATTTAAAGTAAAAAGTGGGAAACTGGGAAACGAGTGGGCCAATGGGTTGCAATGTCAAAGCCTCAGAACAAGTGGGTCCCTGATTAGAAACCACAAGCCAAGGGGCATTTTTGTGTTAAGTTTGCTCCATTTTCCCCCACAATCCCTGTGTTTGACTGGGCAAGTTACCTTGCATAGGACAAGCGGTTTTGAGAATGGATAGAGAAGCAATAAAAAGATGACCTTGTCTTTACTCTACTCGGTAGAAAGGATCCAGTGATGTGTCTTTCAAAGTTTCCCAAATTTAAGGACGTTTAGCAGGGGAGACTTAATGCAATCAACAGAGTTGAGAGATTTGATCATGGAAAGTTCCAACAGTTGCAAGTATTTTAAGGGTAGGGTTAAAACAGACAAATGATCATACAAGAAGAACACAAAACAACCATGGTTGAGGTTTTCTTAAGCAAGTTGCAGCAAGTTTTAATTGTGTAGAATTAAAAGAACAGAGGGCTGTTTGAGCGCTGTATCTCTCACTCCTCCACACATAGAGTACAGTAGTTTAAAACAGAAAATACAGGGTTCTGCACCTCGAAAAGATGATTTGTCACAAGCATTTCCACATTTCTTCTCTAGGACACACAGAAAAAGCAGTAACATACTGTAAACCCCAACATTTCCAATCCACACCCTTGAGCACCTCAATGTGAACCAGAGTTATAAAAGAACAAAATTATGGATTCTCAGTCGAATTCAAACAGGACTAACGAGGGCAGATTACAGTGTGACTGACGTCTATCTTGTTCAATCTGATGTCCAGCCCAGTGAGTGAAGAATACAAGCAATACGACAGAGAATGATGCAACCTGGTTTGTTTAAAGAGGTTAGCAGATAAGCAAGGCTGGGTTCGGGATGCATTTGATGGCGATTCTTGACTTCGGTGGATTCCCTGCAGTGGATGCGGAGGTCTGTCAGT
>NW_015513245.1:0-1085 GCF_001515645.1 Sinocyclocheilus grahami | reverse complement strand
TACTATTCTGATCAGATGTCACAGGGAGAACGGGATCGATTGCAAGGATGAGGGCAAAGTTTCTTGCCAACGACTACATCGTATTTAGGCATCTCTTCCATTGGCTGCAGCTTTTATCCTTCTGTTATTTATTACACTTTTTGAAGCAGTGCATCCTGTTTTCTTCCAGGTCCTCTTGGCTCTTGTTGTCTCTCGATTCTATGCGCTGACCGCAAGTGCATCAATAATTCAGGTTGGTAAGGAAATTGCATACCTTTCAGGTTAAGGTTATTTTGACTAGAACAGGCGGTAGGCGCTTGTCTGGACTACTCAATTGTGCTAATGTTTGTAAGTTGTCACCGTTTTGACATCCCCCTTGGAGTCAAGTCCCGGCTGATGCACGGTTTCCATCGACTGACACCAAACCAAACATGAGATTTAGTCCAATGCTACACTCAAAACCACAGAGAGAAACGGAAAGAAGAGACAAGAGAAGATGTGAGGTGGACGTGTGCACTGTGCTTTTCTGAAGCGTGTGCTGTGCTTACTCTATGTGTGAAAGAAGAAGATTGTTTTTCTCAGAATGGCTTCTCATATGGGACGGAGATAAAAGCGGGGAAGTTAAAGAGGAGTTTTTTTGGGGTTTGGGGGGTAGATATGTGGCTTTAGGAGCAGCAGAGGGGAGACTAGATACGTTTCATGCTCGATTAAGTTATGCTTCTCTCTCTTTCTCTAGCTTTCTACCCCTCCTCACATTTTCTTCCTAAAGCATGTGTAAGATGTCCTGATTGTTCAAGTATCTCTACTTCTTCTTCTTTTGAAAGCGTCTGAACTGGTTCTGGATGGCGAGGGCTGCTTTCTCCGTCTCCGGGGCTTCCAGGTCGATGTCGACCTCTTCCTCCTGCTCAGGTTTTCCTGCAGAGTCAGATGCCTTCTCTAGAACACAGTGACCAAACCATAAGTGAATTGACTCATCAAAAAACCCTTGCGAAAAAGAAGCAAACTTTAGCATACTTACTGTGGAAATAATATACTTAGGTTCTACTTAAGTGCGTTCAATATAAATTTAAACTTGTGAATATATTTGTAATGATGAAGTTGTAATT
>NW_015513244.1:3134-7430 GCF_001515645.1 Sinocyclocheilus grahami | reverse complement strand
CCCCCCCCCCCCCTCTCATATCAATATTTTGCTTGAAATATCATTGCAATATGTTAGGCGGATATGTCGGATATGGATATGTCGTGGCTCCAAGTAGTTTTTGAACCGTAAATGTGGAAGATAAAAACTCCAGTGCAATACTGTCTTACTGTTTTGAGTATTGTGTGTGGATTGTGTTTTTGTCATGTTCGGTTCGCATAGGAATCGTTTAGAGTCTGAAGCAAAAACTATGAAATCGATACCATGTTCGGGAGCAAATATAACGCTATATATAAAACATTGTACTGGAAAAGATTATTATTTCACCTTTTACCATCAGATGGCAGTATGGATTCACCACAGTAGCGTGGTATGTTTGACGTCGCCTCAGGAGTACAGGTATGTTTACTAGCAAACAACAAACTTGGATAGCAATTTAGAGGTCATAGAACTGTTCATTTGCTTCTAAACAACATGGCCAATAATTAACAGTGATCGTGTTTTCTCCTGGGTCTGCAAAACCCCAGAGAGGCCCAAGGGAACTATTGATCCTCGCCATTTGAATAACACGTCTTTATACACAGAAGTATGGGAGGCAGAGGACACTCACTGCGGGCCATACATCATCATTAGGGAGCAAAAAACAGTGGTGTGTCTTTATGTCAAAGAAGGTCAGATTTCATAAACATATTGTCGACCATGAGCTATCCTTTGTGCTTCTCACTTCTGAAGGGTTATCTCACACGGTGCTGTGTTTTTATCTATTTTCTACAACAGTTAGTTCTTCTGCCCTTAATTTGATTAGCAAGTGGTGAGGTTTCACGCCTATTGTGTGTATTTTTTTTAATCTCCTACACGCATACAAAAAGCAGTAGCTATGTTAAAATCGTAGAATTATTTAGTCCAAGTTATTTTCAACACAAGTCATTATTTTCATGGGTTGTATGTCATAGTTCAAAGAATACACACTTCATAGTTTTGGGGTAAGCTGTTTTTCTTTCTTTCTTTAAAGATATTATTCAGCATTCAATTGACCAAAAGTGACAGTAAAGACTTTGTTGCAAAATATTTCGAATAAATTAAGAATTTACTCAAATAATCCTCAAAAAATGTGTTGGTTTCCACAGAAATATTAAAAAGCACAACTGTTTTCAACATTGATAATAATATTAAATGTTTCTGGAGGACCAAATCAGCATATTACAATGATTTTTAAAGGATCGTGTGACACTGAAGACTGGAGTAATAATGCTGAAAATTCAGCTTTGCCATCACAGGAATACATTTAAAAATATACAAAAAAAATTAAAATTTCACAATATTACAGTTTTACTGTATTTTTGATCAACTAAATGCAGCCAAGAAACATCTTACAGATCACAAATGTTGAATGGTAATTTGTGTTTCAAAGGACAGAATTTTCTATTATTGTGAGTGAATTTTGATTAAGTACATTATAAAATGTCCATTTAATTAGAGCCTATTTGTGCAAGTCTGACTTGTCATTATTAATTAATATATTAGCCATAACCCACACTGCTCTCTATATGTCTGCATTGGCATCAGCCATTATAAAACCCCATATTAATCGACTACTGCTCTGCAGGAATAACACAGCGGGTTTGTGCATCTGAAAACACAGATGTGGTGACCATAACATAATTTTCTGACACCTTCATGCTGTCTAGGCTTGTTTTTATTTTTATTTTTTTTTTTTGTTGACATCTGACTAAATCTTTCACTTTATTCTAAGGATAAAGTGCAGATACACAAATAGCCTCAGAGAAAGCTTAGTAGATTGAATTCCAAAGGAAATTCCATTTCGTAAACGGATATATAGCTTAAATCAGACTGATTGATTAGACATAATTCTCCTGGAAACACAGATTTTAGAAATGACACCAATTAGCAGCAACCTTCAGCTAATTACTGTCCAGCTTTCTGTCATATGCCCCTGCAAGCAAAGCAAAGGGTTTAAAAAAAAAAGGATTAAAAAAAAAATTCAGTATCACTTTATTTGGAGTAAAGAAAACTGCCTTATAAAGCATGACCTCACTTTCCCCTCCTCTCCTGTTTATTTCTAGCCTCTCATGCTTTTAGTTCACAGAGTGTCAATTTGGTGGCTGGATATGACCATAATGTCTATGTACATGCAGAGAGAGAAAGACAAAATCAGACACATACATAGAAAAAAAAAACGACATTTACGTACAACCCCAGAGAGACAGACAGACAAAAAAGACATAAATACAGTTGCCTTGGCTACCATTTTGTTCATGTCACTGACTTCCTCACTATCTCCTGGCCCCTCTAGCACTCTCCTCTGTCGTCTTTTCTTCTTTTCTTTTGTTTCTCCTTCCATTTCCCACACAATGCACAGGCTATCTGGATGACAGGATTGCAGGGGAGCTCAACATCCTCACCATGCACTGAATCTTTTTCTTTATCAGTCTGTTATCATTTTCCCTTTCTATCATGAACCACACAGCCTCTCTTGTTGTCTTATTTACAGTTATTTATTGTTTTATACGGCTTATATGATGTGTTTTTTTTAGTTGCTCATTTGTAAAGGAATATGTCATTCAAAACCTATATGAATATTTTTCTTCTGTGGGACACCAAAGAAAATATTTTTATAACCAAAATATTCTGATAGACTTCCATTGTAAAAAACAATAACAGTGCCTATCCACTTTTTCAGCGGCCTTGGTTCTGGAAGTATTATTCTTATTTATCTTTCCCATTGGGATTTTTAAAAAGTCTTCATTAAAGCATTATAAGCCTTGAATCAAATCAACCAGCTATCAGGTGAATCACAACATTGCAAACTTCGATTTTAAGTCTTCAAGTTTCTGTTAGTTTTTAGTAGTTGTTTCTACTCAACTGCAGTATCCAGTTGCATCAGGTGGCGGATCACATTGTGTTGCAGCACATTGCCATAATTGAAAATGAAAGGGATTGTGAACCAATGAGATTCAGTTGTGGGCGGGGTTATTCCAGCACAGTGAGCGAGTCGTCCTATCACGGTCTGCAGTCATGACCTATCAAGGATGGTACATGATTTTGATGTGGTGATTTAAATGAATTCAGGATTCATCTCATCTGCTGCCCTATGACTCATTGTCCTATCTCCTTTTCTCCGTCTGATGGCTTCTCTTCAACAGACGACACACATTCAGCTTGTGTGCGTATGTGTGAACACTTTTCTCTCTCAGTCACGTCGTCTCTCGAACTGTGGCTGTATGCTGTCAATGACGCAAGTAGCATATTAAATCATTTTCTAGGAAATGTAATGCTATTTGCTGATTGTAATACAAGCTTTAGAGCTGACGTGCAGTTATGGGAGACTTGTTTTAAAATCATTTTAAGAAGCTTTGCTACATCCAGTTATTCCTGGGAAACAGTATGGAGATTGAATCTCATTGTTATTCCAAATGTATGTCCATCCGTTTTAAGTATTTTTCATCTTATGCCTGGTTTTTCTGATGATTGCCTTTCAGTCGGGCACACGCGCACATCCTCTGAATCACATCCACTCCAGGATGTGACCAATTACTAGAGCTCTCATCAGCAGAACATTTTACACTGCCGGCCGAGTCTCATCTGTGAGTTTCTGTGATAGCAGACACTTGACAGGGTTCAAATACAAACTCTGTGGATGTATGTCGCACTCAGTCTCTGTGTGTGGGGATATATGCAGCTGTCATGACTGCTCAGAGAAGATGTGCTTGTTATGTTCCTCCTAAAAAAATTACTGTGACATACAGTGATGGAATCCAAAGGGTGTTGAATGTGTCCTATATACATATACTATGGTATTAACTTTGTGCTTATAGTAGTGTAACTGGTGCATTTTTGTTAGTAAGGTATGAACCCTTTGCAACTTTGTCTAATTAATGACATTTACTGTACCAAAATACATTAGAATTTATCATCTCATGTCATTCTTAACCCAGAGCATTTCTAGCCTTCATCATTACTGGTCCCCATATATTGATACTCCTTTTTTTGTTACTGTTATGAATATAGGGATATGGCTTGTTTTTACCAGCGGTATAGATGTTCACAAGCTGCATGCGCAATGAAGACCTGTTTCATCGCTGACAAACGACAGAAGAGATTTTGTTTCCTAAAATGTACACTGTATATATGCAAATATTAATCTCATCTGCTAGTTATATATAATATATGTATATAATACATATATGATAAATTAACTGGTTTTTATGTTGACTTTAATTTACAAACAACAGAAGTCAATGTGATGCCCTCAGAAATGAAGTCAAACAAATCTGTGTGTGTGTGTGTGTGTGTGTG
>NW_015513244.1:0-1380 GCF_001515645.1 Sinocyclocheilus grahami | reverse complement strand
ATGAAAATTCTGTCATTATTTACTCACCCTCATGTTGTTCCAAACATGTATGACTATCTGTCTTCCATGGTTCACAAAACACTAAAACCTTATTCACTTTACTTGCATTTAACTTTTATCCATATAATAAAAGTGGTAACCAAGGTTGGCATGCTACAGAACACACACAAAAACGTGACTAATCTTTTATCAATCTGCTCCACCTTTGAAATAACTTTCCTTTACAGCTGACGTCACAAATCGCTCTCACGTTTAAACACCTGGACGTAAAGCTGTGAATGCAGACTCGTCCTCCTGTCAGCCACTGTATTGGCTGAAGACTCTTCCTCACTATCCAGCTGCTGGTCGCTTCTGTTCCCCTCCTCCTCTGAGCAGAGCCCATCCCCCTCTCCACCCCTCCTCCTCTCCCTCACTCCATCTATTCATCTCCCCTCCACTAAAAAAGGAATTGTATCTCTCTTTACATTTTTTTATCCTACTTTCATGGGCTGGGATTGCTGGTAAAGAGAGATAGAAAAGGGACTTAAGGAAATTATCAGCAAGAGAAAGTCAAATAAAACTTCACATCAAACCTTCAAAACACCTTAAAATTCTTTCTATATCCATGAATGGTCTATACATCTGCAAATCAGGGTTTTAAAAGTGTTATAGAATTCTAAATGAGAAGCTGAATGGTAAGTGTGAGCTCTAGCGAGGAATATCTCGTAGTTTTGCTGTCTTAAGATTTGTCTCCTATAGCAGACCCTTATATAAGAATTTTGTATGTCAGCATAGCTTGTTGTTAAAGATCTATTCTATTTTGAGAGAATGGGATGCAAGCGGATGGGTGAGTGAGAGAGGAAGAGACAGAGAGAGAAAAGAGAAATAAAGAGAGAAGAGAGGGCTTAGCAAAAGCTCACTTTCATTCATCCTGACTTTAAACCGCTATCCAGGCTCGTGCCAAAATGAGGCAGGACTCGTGTCCTTCTGAGTGAAGGAGAGCTCACGTCCCCATTCACAGCTTTCTGCTGCAGTGCTAAAATTAAAACATCACAATAGCAAGGTTCTCTTCAATGGTAGACATAGCGAAGAAGAAAAAACTGTTAGTCATGTGTTTTGTGTGTAGTCTTCATATTATGTGTTAAGGCCGGTGCTGGTTCCTAGAGCAGGGTGGCTGATATAATGCAATTTAATAAAGGCAAGTTTTCACAAATTGCACTTATTTTACAGTCAAGTTGAAGATCTCAGTAACAATAAAGGTCAAAAAACCAACTGCACAGATGATTGGACTTGTAAAACATCTATTCAAAAAATGTATTCATATTATATTTTTGTTTTATATATTATTTAAATAACATTATTCTTTCAACAAAAGGTGTACATAATACATGATAAAAAAAA
>NW_015513243.1:4928-5554 GCF_001515645.1 Sinocyclocheilus grahami | reverse complement strand
CGACGTTAGAGGTTTTGTGCTTTTGAATTTAATTAGCATTCCTGAGCCATTAAGCATGGAGCGTGCTGCTACAGGACCTGCAGTAAACAGCTGATTTGGCAGTGCTGCTGAGGATGTTTCTCATTGAGGGAGCAGGTACTCTCTCTCTCAGAGCGTCTGCTGGGAAACACAGAGCCTGTAGGAATGCCAAGAATCCCTGTGTTAAAGTTCACACTACATCTCCTTCTGCGCCTGGATGGCGGGAAATGGAAGACAGCTGTGCGAGTGTGTGTGTTGTGCATGATGACAGACGCATGAATCACACGATATTTGGCAGCGTTGAGATTATTCTCATTAGCCTATAATAGGGCTGCATGATTTGGGGGGAAAAAATTGTATTACTTTTTTTCTGAAAAAAAAGTAAAGCTCCAGGTTTGCTGAGCTTGTTTGACTTTTCCAGTTCCATTTTATTACAAATTAATAACGTATTTTCAATCATTGAAATATTGCTATTGTAATTTCAGTGTAAAATAAAAAATTTACTATTTAAGAAACAAATACAATCATTTTATTTTACAGTAAAGCTGTAAAATTACAACCGGGCTGCTGAAAACACCGGATCATGAGCTGCTCACGTGTAAATGAAC
>NW_015513243.1:0-1330 GCF_001515645.1 Sinocyclocheilus grahami | reverse complement strand
TGTGTGTGTGTGTATTTAAACAACAATAGTTTATGTAGAAAACATTTAAGCATTTTGAATGTTACCGTTATTACTGCATTTACCTCTTTTTATATGAAATTTTTCAATTAATAAAAAGGGGTAAATGCAGTAATAACAAGGTATGAACTATTATTTCTGTTTGAATACGTTTTTCTTGAAGACTTCTCTTTCGTTCCACTGAAGAAAGAAAGTCAGGTGGGTTTAGAAATGAAGGCAGATGATGAAGAGTTATTGTATTTGTCTCTTTAAGGCGTCTGTATTGTGTTTCAGTCTCTGCTGAGGAGGGTTAGAAGGCCCACTGATATTTATAACGGCGCTGTAATTGCTGATTATTTTCCTGGAAGACTGACCTCGAGCCTCCTCTGCAGATTCACTGGATCACGCTGCGCTCATCTGTTTATTTCAAAGAGTCCTCAGAGTTTATTTAAAAGGTGAACTGAGCAAGAATGCAATCTAACCAATCCCGATGGGCTTGGTGTTGTTGTGTCGCACCACACTGGAAAGAGGATACACAGATAAAACTGAAGAAATTACTGTAAAATGGGAAGTTATTCATACAGATTTTTCACAGGCATAACTCGTTTAGTTGCTGCTTGCTGTCTGAAACAAATCTCTGAACTGTTTTCCAGGATTTGAGTTGAGTTTATCTCGATTTTTTGCTTTTTAATAATAATAATAATAATAATTTATTTTTTCATAATAATAATAATTATTATTATTTAATGCTGTAAAGGCATAGATTTAAAAATATATATTATTTATTATATTATTTAGTTAAGACACATTTATGTATAATTATTATTATTATTATTATTATTTATTTAGTTAGTTTTATTTAATACTGTAAAGTGAAAGGATTTAGACATATTGTATGTATTTATTCCATTATATATTTATGAAACATTTTATTTATTTGTTACTCAAACAGATTATTCATAGTCTGAAACAAATTGAATTGTTTTCCCAGATTTGAGTTGGGATTGTCTATATTTTTCTTTTTAATAATAATAATAATGATAATAATAATACATTTATTTCTGTAAACATTCTATTTATTTATTCCATTATATGGCATTTTAATTATTTATTTGTTAGTCATACAGATTATGCTCTCTAATCTCTGAATTGTTTCCTGGGATTTGAGTTGAGTTGATCGAAGTATTATTATTTTGCTTTATTATTATTATTATTATTATTATTATTATTATTGGGGTGGGCGATATGACTAAAATCTTATTTCACAGTATGAGAAGTTTTATTTCATGATAACGATATGTACCTCGATATAGCTATTTTTATTTTATTTTTG
>NW_015513242.1:6481-7441 GCF_001515645.1 Sinocyclocheilus grahami | reverse complement strand
TATGTCAGAAAAACAAACTTTGAAGATCAAAATACCAATCTTTTGTTGTTTGCATGCAGACAAAGTTTTTATTTTCAGACAGACACGTTTGGGTTTGTGCAGAAATAAGCACGGAATTTAAATTTTTTTTTTAAATTAAAAAACACCACATGATAGTGACCCCTGCTGGTTGAAATGGTGTAAATGCAATGAAAACTAGACCAAAACATGCAAATTGCCTTTACAAACCCATTGCAAATGTTTTGTATTAATATAATATATTAAATGCAATTCACATCATCAAATACCATTACTTATTAGGTGTCTGTATAATGTGTTTTTTTATTGATTTGCAGGGCTTGTTTTGTTTGTTTTTTATGGAAAGCTTGTCTAAACAGGCAAATAAGAGACTATTAACCTGATAGCACACATACATCACGGAGACATCTATTTGATGTCTGCATTTACATCAGCAAGATGTATTTTTTTGTATGTTTGCTCATCTGCAATACGTCTATAGGATGTTTCCTATCAGATATCAAATAGACGTTTATTAGATGACCTGACCTGTGACCTTTATGTTTAAAGTACTCTTTACAGAAATCAGTGACCATTTGACACAAGATCAACATCAAAATGCGATTGCTCTGCCTGTTCCTGCTGGTGGCTGGTAGTTCCTGCTGGTGGTTTACCGATGAGGACGACAAGAAGGAAAGTGTAAAGGAGGAAAGATACAAGAAGGAAATTGTTGGGACAGTGATTGGAATAGACCTCGGGACGACCTACTCATGGTGAGAATTTGAGAGTTTGGGTTCATATACAGGGTCCACAGGATCACACACACACACACACACACACACACACATATATATATATATATATATATACTGTATATATGTATGTGTGTATATATATAATATTAAAAAATATATATATTATATACAGTAGTCAACATTTGAAGTGGATCAAAACCTTTCATCA
>NW_015513242.1:5571-6471 GCF_001515645.1 Sinocyclocheilus grahami | reverse complement strand
TAATAGAATGTCTAAAGTGGACTATCGAAATAAAGTGTCACCAAAGACTCAATGCAGAGTTCACTCTGACGGACACAGCTGAAACGCGCCTCTCAGACGCGTGTGATCCTGAATTCAGTTCTCTTTCACAGCTTATTGCACTTAAACTGTCAAATACACACACAGTTATGTCAAAATGCACTTTGTAATAAACTGTTTCCACCTGTTAGATTAATGTAAATCCAGCCCTGAATCACTTTTTTTTTGTATTTTTACTATGAATCAATTTATACGTAGTTCATACAGTGAAGACTATACAGTATTTTATTTTTATATTTGATTCAATTGCTGCAGTACTTCTTAAGACATGTTAAACTTAGTCTAATGTACCTGGAAAAACAACGTTTTGTCTATTGTATTTGTCCTATTTTTGTATTTATTTTTTATTTTATATACAAGTTTTATGTTTGCAAAAGTTTTTATTTTTGTCTCTCGGCTGCCTTTATTACAGACGACTGCTGGTCAGCTTGTTTTATAATACTGGGTTGAATAAAATGGGAATAAAAAACAATACATTTTAAGGTTTACATTTAATTCAGTGAGGTTTATTTTTCTTCTTCAAGACCTATTAAACTGTCTACTGCAGTCAAATAGGAAAAGTAACACAAAACAGTAAAGGGAGGGTGTTCGGGATCAGGGGGTTCTGGGTAAACGTCATGTCACATACTAAAATTTATTTGTCAAAATCCAGAAAAACATTTCTACCACAGTTGCAAAATAAAGGTTAGATACAAAATGAGCACAGTTGTTTGCATCACTGAGAAATAAAATGGAGTAGATTTTGTTCCCCTGAAATATAAACAATTCATGCATTTGGGTGAATGATAGAGTGCTTTAAAAACATTTAAAACTATTAAAAAA
>NW_015513242.1:3406-4819 GCF_001515645.1 Sinocyclocheilus grahami | reverse complement strand
TAATTTATATTTTACAAGACACCCGTGATTGAAAATCTGAATGATTTCCTCACACCATCAATGGCGTGATGATACTACCCGTAATTCATTAGCACCACTGGTAAATGAAAGATACAAATGAAAATATAACACTCAAGCTATACAGAAATATGCTAAATCAATTCAGAAATTTAAGTCCTAATCAATAATACGTCCGAATAACCATTTAAATCAGCCGCACTAGATTCAGAATTGAAAAGCATTGCCAGTTTATTCCTTATCTTTTCATCATTACATGCCAGCTGATCATTTGTTGTTTGCACACTGATAGTTTTGCTCATGAGTCACCAAACCACAACAATATCTCTGTGAATATGCCAGATATTCATGCATGCATTTGGCACACATACTGATTCTCAATGGTTATTTATCAGCACTTTATCAGTTAAATAAGCCTATTACCCGAATATATATATATACGGTGTCATAGTCAAATGTGTATTTATAATGACTAAAAATGGTATGCATCATTTATTTTGACATGAGAGCAGGATAATGTACATATATACACAATATCCCTGCTTTTATTTGAGAATAGAAGAGTCACGTCCCATGTAAGAGATATGTCACGTGCAAGTGCATATGTGAGTAACACATACAATATCTAAACCGGTGAAGAATGGGTGTTTTTTCGTCAGTTTTAATAAAAATATTCCGACTTCTGGGCCTGGTTCGAGAGCATCCAGCCTGACGCTTTGACGCGAACCAATCAGATCGTTACATTTCGCATCAACCGATGACGTTTCCGCCGCCAGTACGTGTGCAAATCAGCATCAGCCAGCGTGCAACGCTCAGCCAATCAGCGCCTTCCAACGAGCTGCTCTCCGACCAATGGCGAGGCTCCACGACGGGGAAGCGCTGCCGGCTTATAAACACAGGCGCAGCGCCATGAGTTACAGTTCAGCCTCCGAGAGAACGCGAGAAGCACAGAGACAGAGACAGACAGCATCCACACCCTCCACAGTATACACTTATCAGGTATCTCATTTAAACTATGCATTTAATTAGTGTATCTCATCAAGAGCTGTATCAAAGCAACCCGTTATAACTGTGTTGATAGTCTTGAGAAACGTTGCTTAAGTTGCTAGATTAAAAATATACATGTAAGTTATTGTAAATGCAATTAAAAATGCGTCTTGTTTGCTGCTTGTAATGTTAATTCATTCGATAGTAAGCGGTAAGACGAGCCGAATTAATGTTTTTTATTTTTAATTTTTTCTTAAATAGGTTTTTATAATGTGTTTTTAAATTCTTTATATTACATCATAATATTAATATTTGGAGTAAATGGTCAAAATGAGGATTTGCTGATCTGTGACCCACGAGGTCGAACTGGAGACTAGTTACTCATGACTAGTTTGGGATTGACCACAA
>NW_015513242.1:0-2738 GCF_001515645.1 Sinocyclocheilus grahami | reverse complement strand
CCTGTTCCTGCTGGTGGCTGGTAGTTCCTGCTGGTGGTTTACCGATGAGGACGCCTGTTCAGCTTCCTGGGGTGTTACAGAGTATTTGTTAAATCTAGCTAACAAAATATGTATTGTGTGTTTGAGTGGTCCAGACGCTACACTAAACATCTGCTGTGTCTCCTCCAGGTTATTGAGAAGAAGAACAAGCCTCACATCCAGCTGGACATCGGATCAGGTCAGATGAAGACTTTCACCCCTGAGGAAATCTCTGCCATGGTTCTGACTAAAATGAAGGAGACCGCAGAGGCTTACCTGGGAAAGAAGGTAAAGTTTTGACTCCAACACCAAGAAAACATCTCTGTTGCACTGCAGTAAAACTCAACATCTGATCTGTTTCTGCTCTTCTAAAGGTCACACATGCTGTGGTCACTGTGCCCGCTTATTTCAATGACGCCCAGCGCCAGGCCACCAAAGATGCAGGAACCATCGCCGGACTGAATGTAATGAGGATCATCAGTGAGCCGTAAGTATAGAATTACTTCTGCTTTGTTGTAAAACAGGTCGTTCCTGCGTCGGAGAACGCTTTGGGAACGCCTTCTGTGACCACGCTCTGAATCACATGTGTAATCCATCCAATGGAAGGGCGCAACATCACAGGCGGGTGACGTCATCGACCAGGAAGCTTAAAAGCATGTGCGGCGGAGCCGGCGTCAGCTTTTTGTCATTCAGCAAAGTGCTCTGTGTGTGTCAGTTCAAAACTCTGTGTTTGTGAGTCTTATTTATTGTTGTTTGTCCAAAATAAAACTAATAAGCTCCACTATGTCAATAGCTCACACTAAGACAAAGCACTCTAAGGGTGAGAGCAAGCCGCGTTATAGTCTGTGCGTGGTTTGCTTGGGAGCGGAGCACGCAGAGTCTGCTCTCGAGGGGACCGGCTGCCCGCATTGCGAGCTTCTCCCACTGCGTATGCTTCGCTCCCGGAGGGCTTTCTTTGAGGAGGGAGCCTTCGCCAGCATTCTTCGCGGTGCTGGTCTTGCTTCCATCGAGGCAGAGCGGCGGCTGCATTCGTGGGGTTCGCAGTTGAATCTGGTGGAGGGAATGGAGACGGGCGAGTCCCTATCTCCTTCCTCACCCGCCAGATTCAGTGCCCGATCTCTGGGTTTCGGAAGCCCGTTCTGCGGCTACTTCCTCCCGGGGTGAGGGCTCGACGCTCCGCCTGTCGTCCTCCGAGGAAGTTGACGTGGAGGCGTCGAAGAGGTTTGCCCCCTCAATCGCCCCAGTATGAGGAGCTAGTGGAGGTGCTTACTCGCGCCGTGGCCAAGTTAAAAATCGATTGGCCGAGCTACACCGAGGCAAGTTAGATGAACGCTTCCTGCGGGCGAGGCCACCACCTCCATGTTGGAGCCTGCCATTTTTCCCCGACCTTCACACTGAGGTGTCGAGGTCGTGGGCCAAGCTTTTCTCGGCCCGTCTCTTCATCCCTGCCTCAGATTATTATGGAAATGTGGCGGGGTTGAGTGAGCGTGGCTATAGGGCGATGCCCCGGGTTGAACAGACGCTGGCAAGCTATCTGTCCCCAGGCGTGGCATTGTCCTTAAAGGCTCTGGCACTGCCCTCCAAGCTGCTGCTTACAACATCAGCGCTGGTGGGCAAGGGGTACGCAGCAACAGGTCAGGCCGGTGCGTGTCTGCACACAATGTCTGTGTTACAGGCGTACCAGGCAGACCTGCTTAAAGAGCTAGACGAGGGCGAGGAGCTTAACTCTGATAACATCGCAGAGATAAGAAGAACCGCTGCTCTCTCTCTCCGCGCCACCAAGGAGACCGCCCATGACATTGGGCGGTCCATGGCAACTATGGTGGCAGCAGAGAGGCATTTTTGGTTGACCCTGTCAGACATGAAAGAGAAAGACAGGGTCTTCCTCCTCGATGCCCCGCTTGCGCCTTCTGGCCTGTTCGGCGACGCCGTCAATTCCATCGTCGACATGTACCAGGAGGCCCGTAAACAGGCGGTGGAGTTTCAGCGGTTCCTCCCTCGCCGCGTCTCAGCTCTGGGGGTTGCTGGGCGGGAGCAGTCCCCTCCCCGTACCAGCTCCTCATACAGGGAGGCTCAGAAACAGAGCATTGCCGCCCGTGCTTCCCCCGCGTCTGGGTCGGGGACTTCTAAGCCGAAGCCGGATTTGCGGACTTGTTCTTCAGGCTAAGAGGTCCTTGACCAAAAAGTCCTGACTATTGGGGTTCAGGAATGGTGAGGGCAGGCCCTTCTGGGGAAGAGAGGTTCTACAGCCGGTACTTCATTGTTCCGAAGAAGGATGGGGGGTTGCGTCCTATTTTAGATCTGCGACAGTTGACGCAGTTGAACCGCTCAGTCATGCGACTAAAGTTCAGGATGCTCACACTCAAACAAGTCGTGTCTCAAATCAGGTCCGAGGACTGGTTTGTCACGATCGATCTAAAAGATGCATACTTCCATGTCTCCATCCTTCCTCATCACAGGAAGTTCCTGAGGTTCGCTTTTGGGGGCAAAGCTTATCAATATCGTGTTCTTCCTTTCGGCCTTGCACTCTCACCCCGCACTTTCACGAAGTGTGTGGATGCTGCTCTGGCTCAATTGCGACTCCAGAGCATCCGCATACTCAACTACATCGACGATTGGTTGATATTAGCTCATTCAGAGCAGGTAGCGGTTCGACATTGGGATGTCGTTCTCGCTTATATGTGTAGCGGATCAGCTCATGGGGAAATATGAATAATTAA
>NW_015513241.1:6609-7434 GCF_001515645.1 Sinocyclocheilus grahami | reverse complement strand
TCTAGAACTATAGTAACCATCATGTTTACACAGTGCACATAAAGTCTCTGCACTTACTCCCGATTTCTCTCAACATGAGGACAGGAGAGCTGCCAGTCAATACATGGGAAACATTCTGGCATTATTTATTTGAAAAAGTAACGCCGATATAAAAGTAATGTGTTAAAGTAATCTGATTGCATAACTTGTGTTACTTATAATGCATTACCCCCGACACTGACTATGATCCTACTATAAATGCTATATAAAACTATTTTACTCTGCAAGAACTGTGGTAAATCTTCATAATGGAGCAGTAGACCGTTCCAGGTGTGTGTGCAGTCTGAAACACCTTGTACATCCTCATAAATAGCTCTCTCTATTCACTCATGTGGTGGCAACAGGCTGTAGAATCAGACTGACCCAATTAAAACAGCGTCCTCAGCTCAGGGCCTCAAGGCAGCTTGCAGTTGTGTGGTTTCACTGATAAGCAACACGGAGCAAAGAAGCCACAGTATTATTACCTGGCTTTTGTGCTGACACCCCCTTAAGGCCTCAGTAATGGCAGCCACAACAGGACATTTGCAATAAGCTCATTAACTGATTCAGCATGGATGTGGCTTTTTGTGTGCTATCAATGCACCCTGCACCTTCTTGTCTGGACCCTAAAGGCTATTTTAGAAAACAGGTCATTGTAATAGTATATTGCAAATTAGTGGATTCTGATGGTTATCTCGGGTGTGGAGTCAACCTGAGAGAAATCTGAGAAGTTTTCTTTCATCCCGATCGAGGGTGAGAAACTTCTGTACTTTCATGGCAATTAAAGTGCAAGAGAAATGACAAACG
>NW_015513241.1:4217-6192 GCF_001515645.1 Sinocyclocheilus grahami | reverse complement strand
AAAATGAAAGCTATCTCAATTATTATAAATAAACGTGTATAAATATCTGACCGTGTAAGGCACAATTAATCTTAAATTCTTTGGCGCAATGTACAATTAAATAGAATTTAACTGAATTCGCCCGGCAGTTTAATGCGCGTCCTCCAGTCCGGTAGAGGGCGCTGCGCGTACATCAACTTGGTCCTTCAAGAGAAGTTGTTTTGAAAACGCCAGTGTTCAAATACACACAGTCCAGAAAGGGGACTTCGGCTTTAATCATTGAACCCTCTCACTAGTAGGCCAGCCGGGTTGTCTTCATTATTGGTAAGCTTTTCCGTCAATGTGTTTTCCCCGCTTCCCGTCGGTTTGCCTTCATAAACACATAAATCAGTCCGGTCTGTAACATTATATGCTAGTGTTGTGCTAGTAATGAATAGCGCCTTCATTTTAAGAATGTGTCATGATGGAACAGGCGAGATAAAATATGGATAAATAATAGAAATGTTCGTTTGTTATTGAGACCGAACATTTGTGTGTCTTGCACGTTAAATACAGCTTGATGGGTAGTTAAATAAACGTAGAGGCACTTACTGTAACTAAAACAGTTTACATTTGAACAAATCGGCCATTGCAGTATGTTAAGCTCTTCAAATGGATGATTTAATGTTCAACTAATATTAAAACCAAGCTTTAGCCTTTTATGAATATGCATATCTTCTCAAACGGCTCATAGTAAATATGCTACTATTTAGCCTAGTAAATAATGCAGTTTACGTTAATACAGCTTATATTATCAACGTAACATCCAATGAAAAACTGATTTAAAAATATATGTATATTATTTTATATATATATTAAAAGATTGTTAATTGTGTAATCTATTAGTACTAATATTATTAATTATGCGTTTATACTATTCTTTTAAATGTAATTAGCAAAATTACTATTAATTTAATAACATCTTACTACTTGAAATGTCCCTCTTTTGCTTTAAAAGCAGCATGAAATCCACTAGATCATATTGACTGAATGTAAATTGAACTCATACTTCCAATGATAAATGTTTTGTTTCTTTCAGATCAACTTAATGCTGTGCCCTTAGGCCAGCGTTTCAAATGAACATGTCTCTTGCTCAAAGAGTCCTCCTGACATGGATCTTCACACTTATATTCCTTATTATGCTGGTCCTGAAGTTGGACGGGAAGATCTTCTGGAGCTGGTTCCTCATCTTCCTTCCTGTCTGGACCTTTGATCTTATTCTCCTCCTCATGCTCATTGTCAAAATGGCAGGCCGCTGCAAGCCGGGCTTCGACCCTCGCAACGGGGCGGAGAACTTGAAGAAGCGCATGTGGTACCTCGTGGCCATGCTGCTTAAACTGGCATTTTGTCTGACGCTCTGTGCCAAATTAGAAGGCCTAATGGACATCTTGGTGAGCTCGGTTTGCGTCCCTCTGTGGGCACTGCTCATCGGAGCTATGGCCGAACTGGGCTACAACGTTTTCCACTTCAGAAGAGACTGAACATATGAACGATATTCTTTGAAAGCCAGCAGAAGTCTTTACTGTATTCTTCAGGAATAAAATCATCTTGAAAGTAGATGTTATTTATTAAAAAGGAAATATATAACGGACAATAAGAATGTACAGCTGTTTTGAGCTCTTTATCAGGAATTGCTTGTTTCTTTCAGGCTCAAGAGTGACTACGCTGAATAGCCTACGTTTCATGTTCACAGTGATGCAGGGAGGGTTACGTATTTTGGCTCAGTGGTGAGTTTCCACTCAGGTGACTGAAATGACTGATTGTGAATGTTCCTCAGAATATTTATTGCATTTTAGTGAAACACTGAGATCAATAGCGGCATAACATAATGGACATTTGAAAACTAACTGTTAATGTGCTGCATACACACTGTTTGTTCAACCAGTACTGTAACAACATGGTTTGCTTACTGAAAAGACATGCGTACTACAATAATGGTGTATATTTATGAGTCTGT
>NW_015513241.1:0-383 GCF_001515645.1 Sinocyclocheilus grahami | reverse complement strand
GGTCCCTCTCCAGCTGGAACTTTGAGCGGAGTTACTGAAATTCTCCTTGTCCCCTGGCCTACTACTTGTGATTGAACCCTACTGGTCATACTCACTGTACTATCAGTCAATTTACTCTTTACAGTTGGGACAAAGGTGGGCTTCACCAGATCTTTTTCCGGCAGGATGGCTTTACCGTGGCTTGGTAAGTCCTTCTTCATAGTACCTGCACTCAGTGAGTTGACCTCGATATGCTCATTTGCCCCTTCAGTGAATGTTCCTGGCTGCATCTGATCTTTAAGATCTGGAGACAGCGGATTAACTGTCCTTTCATTAAAAGGGCTGTCAGCCTTGTCCAAAATTGTGGAAACAATTTGTCTGTTATTTGTTTCTGTAATTGGATT
>NW_015513240.1:7128-7434 GCF_001515645.1 Sinocyclocheilus grahami | reverse complement strand
AGCAAGACAGTCCAGTTGGTCTTGAGGTCTCTTCACATAGTTCTTGAAGACTGGAGCCCACTTTTTCAACAACTGTGAGGAAAAATACAGGGACTGTTATCAGTATCTTCTGCTGTAGTCAAATAGTTAAGTCTGCTTTATTTCTATAGCGCTTTTATATAATACAGACCGTCAAAGCAGCTTCAAATAGCAGAATCGGGTATCCACCTAATTTATCCCGTAAATGTGTAAATTAGTCAATTTTTATTTTAGATGTACTGTACAAATTCTCTGAAACGCCTTTGGAGACGGCTTATGGTAGAGAAA
>NW_015513240.1:4812-5548 GCF_001515645.1 Sinocyclocheilus grahami | reverse complement strand
GATATTCTGAAAAAGGTTGGTAACCAAACGCTGGTCCCCATTGACTTCCATGGAAGGGAAAATGAAACTTATAGAAGTCAATAGGGACCAGCAACTGTTTGGATATCAGCATTCTTCAATATACCTTATTTTATGTTCATAAAATACAATCCTGAAAAAAGTTGGGAGATGTTTTGCTTTAACCCTGGACATGTCAAGCAGTCACACTCACAGGCAGCAGGTGCGATGAATACTGAGCTGTGCTTTTCTGAGCCCCCTGCTGGTGGAAAGGAAACTCGAGCACAACTCGAATCAAGATCTGCATAACCTCCTTCAGAGAAATGTTGTAGGCGTACCTGAGAAGAGACAATTACATTTACCTCATCATACAAGTAGTATGACTTTTGTGTAGCCATAAACATTTTGTGTGATGAACAGATAGAACAAAGCCTCCATTTACTTAGTCTTCAAACTCTCAAATCTCATTCTTAATTTTTCAGAATCAAATCAGCACACTGACACGTAGCAAAAGCACCAGAGGATATGTTTTCTACGCTTTGATTTGAACGGAAACAGCGTATGCTTGTGGCGCGGCTGACACAGAACAACATACGCTATTTGCGTCCAGCGGATACTCTCCAAAATGGCGCTACATTGACGTAGAGGAGACAACTTGTTGAATAAAGTCGTTATTTTTGTTTTCTTCGTGTACAAAAGTATTCTCGTCGCTTCATAACGCTACGGTTGAACCACTGAT
>NW_015513240.1:0-599 GCF_001515645.1 Sinocyclocheilus grahami | reverse complement strand
GTTTTTGAATGAATCTCTTGAATGAATGATTCAATGACTCACTCATTGACTTCACTTGCTTCATTACTGGATTAATCAGTGTTTTTGAACAAATCTCTTAAAAGAATGATTGAAATACATTTTTAACAGTCACTCGTAATTGATGTGATCTTTAACTGAAGCGTCAAGTTACTTTGATTTGATTTGAACTGTTCTTGTCTGTAATTTGAGGCTGTGGTGTCTTACGTTGTAGGCGAGCACACACTGCTCATTCAAAACGACTCCGTGTTTCACCTCCACATTATCACAGATAACCGACTGCTTGACCTTCACATCGTTGGCTATGTGGACTCTGTTCCATATGTAAGCTCTATCCAGAGTCACATTGTCTCCTAAGTAGACAAAACAGCAGTTAGCAGGATGTAAAAAAAGAACAGATTTTAACACTATTACATGGTATTTTACAAATAAAAAATTATAACTGAACTGAGTTTTAGAAGGCATGGATTGTGTGATTACACATGCATAGCACAAAAAATTTACGAGTAGGCCTGGGCAAAATGGCTAAAAACATAATTTTTCGCCTTTATTTTAACACAATATCGATAATAATCATGACA
>NW_015513239.1:7203-7435 GCF_001515645.1 Sinocyclocheilus grahami | reverse complement strand
AAAACCCTGACTTCATCTCGGCTGGAGGGACAGGCTCGATTGCATTCTTCACCAGTAGGACAGCAATCTCGTCCCGCAGGACAGGGGCATCTCGGGGTGCCACCGAAGTCTCGAGAATGCCACTGAACCTGGGAGGTCACCTGGCGAACTGAATCGCGTAGCCGAGTCCAACTGTCTTAATGAGCCAGCGGGATGGGTTGGGCAGCGCAAGCCACGCCTTCAAGCTCCGTAC
>NW_015513239.1:4811-5450 GCF_001515645.1 Sinocyclocheilus grahami | reverse complement strand
TGTGTGTGTGTGTGTGTGTGTGTTAAAAATGTCAAGAATGGTCAGTTTAACCTAAAATGTAACAGGCAAATTGTCTATTCTTCTTATTTCAAGTTTTTGAACAGGCGCACGAGTCGCTCCATGACATTGTTTGTGTCTGTTTGCTTAAATTAGTCATGGCAGCATTGGAAAAGCCATGTGGAAGTGACCAGTGTGCTTTCACCTCTCACCGGTCTGAGGCTGGAGGAGCCGCGCCAGGCTGTCCCGCTGAAGGTGACGTGTGTGTGGTCCCGACCGGTCCAAGGTCAGTGGAGGCCCTCGGCCAAAGCCTCTGTGGTGCTCCAAAAGCAATGACATTTTCTCAGCTTCAGGAATTGTAATTTTGGGGAAGCCATGTTAAATACATCAAAATTTTTGTGCTGAGTTTATGAAAAGATGAGATGTTAGCCTGCAATTATCCCGGCCAGTGTTTACACCTCCACCTTCCCTGTTCTGAGAAACACTGCACCTCCTTCTCAAATACTGCCCGTTCATTGAGAATTCAATCACAATGTAGAATATTGTATTATTATAATATAGATATATTAATATAATTTATTTGAATATTACATATATAGTTTGCTTTTCTACAAATTAAAAGTCCTTATGTAAATTATGTAA
>NW_015513239.1:0-3390 GCF_001515645.1 Sinocyclocheilus grahami | reverse complement strand
ATTATTTTGCTTACCCCATTGGCAGATTATTTTGCTTGTTTCAAGTCTTTGCTTTTTTCTGAAAACAGGAAAATTATTTTTACTTGTCTAGAAAATCCTTCTTGATTTAAGGATTTGTAGATATCTGGGCTGGAAACAAGACAAAAAAAATCTGAGTAAGAGAAGCATTTTTTGCAATGCTTTCAAGTCAATTATTGAAAAAAAGTTGTTTTTGGCCTACAACCCCCCCATCTTTGGTAGCCATAACATGAACCGTCTGTCATGGTGACAGAAACTCGCCACGTCTCTGAAACAATGCAATCTGCACCCAAACTGATGATGGAAAGAGAGCCGCTGATCGTTCCTCTCGTTTCAGACGGAGGTTCAGTCCGGCCGCAGGACCGATCATCGTCCGGGAATCCGACAAACACCAGAAACCTCTGTGTCGTCCTGAAAGACTCATCGACAGGAAAAAACAAGTACAAGCTTGACTTGTAATTCAGACGACAGCTGGTTTTACTTAATCAGCCATTCTGGAGAAAATCAACTGAATGTTGAATTGATAAAGAATTGTGGTTTAGAGGAATAATCGATGATTCATGAAGGACTCATGATGGCCTCAGTGTTTATGTTCTTATTTCGATGCAAAAAAAAATCTATATCTTCATCAGTTTTTTAGTCAAGCATTTACATTTTCTTAAAACAAGATTTATAAATCTGACTAAATATAGTGCAGCTCCACAGACAGATGGAGACATTCGGTAATGTTTTCTGTTTAGTTGCTAAGACATCTATTACTACTGCTTCTGCTTACAGTTAGGGGTTTAACCTGTCTGTCTGTCCGTCCATCTATCCAACATTATTTCCTACATTATTTTATCTGTATGTATGTATGTTTATTTTATATGTTTGTTTTATTTATATATTTTATAATTGTTTATTTATATTTTTGTTTTATTTATTTATTCTAATTTATTTTATTTACCTATTTCTTGTTTAATTTGTTATGTTTTGAATGTTTTATTTTTTTCTTATTTGTTTGTTTTACTTATTTATTTTTAATAAATGTATTATTTTGTTGTATTTGTTTGTTTGTTTTATTTATTTTTATTTAATTGTTTTGTGTTGTTTATTTAGTTTATTTTATGTATTTATTAATTTATTTGTATGATTTATATTTGTATTTATTTTATCTTTTTTGTTTGTTTTATTTTTGTTTTACAAATTTATTTTGGATTTATTTATTTATTGTTTTTATTTATGTTTTATTATTTTCTATTTATAATTTTGTTTTATTTGTTTATTTATTTATTCTGTTTAATTTTTTTTATTATTTTAGTTGTTTTTTGTTTTAATTATTATGTTTTATTAATTGTTGTTTGTGTGTTTTATTTATTTATTTGTTGTTTTATCCACTTATCATTTTTGTTTTAGTTTGTTTCATTTGTTTATTTATGTTTTATTGTTTTCGTGTTGTTTATTGTTGTTCTATGTATTTATATATTTTTATCTTTAAATAGTTTTTTTATATGAATTTGTTTTATTTATTCATTTATTTTTATTTATGTTTTATTATTTTGTATCGTTTATTTGTTTGATGGTTATATTTGTATATTCTATTATTTTTGTATAATTTATTTATGTTTTTTATGTATTTATTCATTAATGTGATTTATTTTTATCTTTTGTTTATTGCTTTGTTTTGTTGTTTTATCAAAGACTTTACTTTTTGCTTGACGTCACGAGTCCATCTTCACATCCACCTCCATTCAGGTATATAACAGCCGCTCCTCATGCTTTTTTACTCTGAAACACATCAGATTATAGAAGTAAACTGAGTTGGGAACAGTTTCATGTTGACTCTATAGAAAGAGCTCTAAATGTAGACTGGGATGAAGGAATAATCTCATGTTTCAGTCCTTATTTAGCGTTACGAGCACCAGACCCCATGTTTCTCATGCAGATGTGCTTCAGGACGAGTCATGCAGCTGGAGAGGATGGGCCCTGGGTGGTCCGTCGCTGCATCTAATCATTGTCACATTGTTCTCGACTGTGCATGACTTACACTTCTGAAACATGGAACAGCTCACGACTCCATTGCCTTCACTGCGACTCTCCCACGTTGCGCAAGCGAGCGATTGGGTTTCAATCGAATCCTGCGACGTGATTCCCATGACTCGCTAATGCAGCGGCGTACGGGCGTGATTGATGCGCTCGATCCCGTCACTTCTTTCAGCTCAGAGGTCATCGAGGTCTTTTGTTCCTCTGCGTGTTGAAATCCCGCAGGCCTCCTCCAGCCTCTTTGATGGTGTTAAGCATTAACTAAACTGGCTGGTACCAAAACAAAAACACATTGATGGACAATGCAACAAAAGAAGCTTTTTTTATCACAGAAGTGCTTGCATTAATAATGATCGGCCGTTACACGCTAAGCCTTTGTTTTGGTGGGCCGATGGCTGTTCAGAGGCCTGCATGATGATCTTGTGAAGGCAGATTTTAAGGGGTTTAACATGTATTCCTGTCTGTCCAACATTATTATTTTACGTATGTGTGTATTTATGTATTTGTTTGTTTATTATTATTTTTGTAATTATTTTTGTTTTATTTATTTATAATGTTTTCATTTGTTTTATGTGTATTTGTTTGTTTGTTTTATGTTTTATTTATGTTTTTATTTATTGCTTTTTTATTTATTTTTATGTTTTATTATTACCTCTTTATTATTATTAGTTATTATTATTTATTAATTATTTGTTTTATTTAGTTATTTTTGTTTTATTTAGTTATTTTTAATTGTTTTTTATTTATTTGTTTTATTGCTTTGTGTTTTATTTAGATTATTACATTGTGATTCATGTATTATTCATTTGTTTTGTTAATTTACTTGTTTTATTCTTTATTATTCTTTGTTTTGTTTTTATTTTTTAAAGTTTATTTATTTTTATTGTTGTATGTGTTTATTTTATTATTTGTTTATTTGTGTGTAATTATTTATTTATTTTATTATTATGTTCTATTTAGTTTTTATTTAATTTTATTGTTTATTTTTATTTATTCACGTTTTATTTACATATTTATGTTTTAACATATGTGCACCCACAGATATTATCCATGAGATTCAATTCAATTCAGATGTATTTATGAAGCGCTTCAAAAACCATAGAGTGTACCAAAGGTGTCAACATGACATCAAATTTGACCCGGTTTTCTTTTTCAAACTATTGTCTACAATTCATTATGGCATGTTATTGTACAGGACCAAACGTTTGTCTTCATAACCTTTTATCAAATATAATAACTTGCAGGCCTTTCTGAGCATCTTTGATGGCGTTAAGCATTAACTAAACTGATACCAAAACAAAAACATAATGATGGACGAGCCGACGAAGGAAGCTTTGTTGAGAGAAGTGC
>NW_015513238.1:5418-7435 GCF_001515645.1 Sinocyclocheilus grahami | reverse complement strand
AGATAGATAGATAGATAGATAGATAGATATTATACAAATCAACAAAATAATAGTAAAAGAAGTTTATGTTAAAAAGAAACACATTTTTATACATAAAATATTAAATTAAATTGATATTTTATTATATATGAATGTATAATATATTATACTGTTTAAATTAAAACATGGATTAAACATTTGTGTGATATTCCTCAATAATAATGTATTAATACATTTATGATTATGATTGTTACATTCTATCCTGCAAAAGTAATATATTTCTGCCATAATTTCTTTCTGTGTGTTTTAATAAACTGTATAATCATTATTATCACTGTGAAAAAATACATTCTGCTATGCAGTAGTAATGTATTTCTTTTATAATTTATTCAAGTTATATTTACATATACATTTATAATAAAATTCATAAAATAAATGATAGTTTTTTTTCATATACGTTTTTCCAAAAATTACAACTGTCCATGTGTGGCATGAATTTCAATAAATAATTTTGCCCATAATTACATTTTTTTCTCTCTTTTTTCCTCTTTTCTTCAGCATTCAGTGGACAATAAATAGTTGTCAATGAGAGGCTTGCTAAATTAGCCTTACCAAGACAAGTCCAACAAATATTTATATAAAAAATATATGTTCTACCAAGTCGTGGAAATAACATTTGATCATGTAGGTGAAAAACCACAAAAAAAAAGAAAAAGAAAAACACCAATGTGAACTCTACTGTGAAAGAAGTATATACACTGTTGGTCACTGTTAGCAGACCAAACCAGTTTCAATAAGAGTTTTAGGGTGTCAAAACTGCCCCTGCTAGTTGAAGAAACACAGTTGTGCCATTGTAACTGTCACTCAATGGTCATTCTGTCTCCAATAAATGACAAAGCCCAGTCTACCTCTCTAAATGACCAAAAAAAACTTTTTGTAGCACTCAAGTGTGCACCCACCCAGTGTTGTCAAAGCTCCATTCAAAATTCATTTTGAGCAGCTAATGCACAGACCAGCAACTGCCCTGATGTCAAGCAGATGCTCTGAGAGAGAGAGAAACCAGCTCTGCCACTTACCTCTGTCACTGTAGTCGTCTACCAGTATGATCTCTGCGATCAGGTGGTCGGGTGTGCGGTTGGTGATGCTGAGGATGGTTCTGAGCAGAGAGGACCAGCCTTCATTATGGAACGGGATGATAATACTTGTGTTTGGGAGGTTTTCAAGATACAGCTTCTGCTTACAGCTACAGAAAAGAAAGAATGATACAGCGAGTGATATTGAGGCAGGCAAACACTACTGTATCTACTTATGCTTTACATAAAATGCTTGATCTGTGCATCAACATATAATCCACATATTGTAAGACACTTAACAAACACTCCCAACATTGCGTAAGCCTCTTCAGAACAATGATGTGTGAAATACAAATCGTGTCGCTTATTGCACTAGATCTTGACAAACTGTAAAAACATTATGTGAAAACAAAAGGACCCCCATGGGCCACCCAAACGCCGTGGGCAACGGCGACGGAGCTCAGATCATAAATCAATGTTTTGAGAGGTCCTTCAGTCCCAGCGTGCTCATAAAGCATTCAGAAATCTGCATGCTAATTGAGCTCCGACAAAGCCGGCACTGACAGATGAAGTGGCACTTTATGGCTCACACCGGTCTCTCTAATTCAGCACCCTGACAAACTTGACAAGCCGGCCCTAATTCATACACCTCCATATAATAATCATTCTCAGGGTGCTGCATGGTTTATTAACATTTCACTTCCATGGAGGTGGAAAAAACGACAGAAAACAAAAATACAGTGTAGAGAGAACCACCATGGTGAACGAATGCATTCTGGAGAGGAGCCAGCATCTAAAACAGCCCTGTCTGACCTGTCAGATCAGTCTACTAATGAAATACAGTTCAGGAAGAAAAAGGCACCCCATTTGCATAGTAATAGGCAGACAGTGTCATGTGCATTACTGGAACATGCAACTGTCACATACGGCAAATGCTCCAAATCGGTATTAAAGAATATTCATTT
>NW_015513238.1:4219-5254 GCF_001515645.1 Sinocyclocheilus grahami | reverse complement strand
TATTTTTGTAAGAGGTGTGTTTGTGTGTGTGTGTGTGTGTGTGTGTGCGTGTGAATTTTAATGTTTTTAAAAGAAGATGCTCACCAAACTCATTTATGCTCACCAAAGCCATTTATTTGATCAAAATACAGCAAAAACAGTAATATTGTGGAATATTACTACACGTTAAAATAACAGTTTTCTGTTTGAATGCATTTTAAAATATAATTGATTCCTGTGTGATGCAAAGCTGAGCCATTTCAGCAGCCATTACTCCAGTCTTTAGTGTCATATGAGCCTTCAGAAATCAGTCTAATATATAATATAATATAATTGTTAACGTTTTAAATATTATAAACGTTTTAAATATTTGTGAAAACTGTTTTGCTTTATTCAAAAGACTATGGGCCAGTTTTACCAACAGCTTGCACCAGTGCAAACCGTCTTTTGGTATTAAAATAGTACTGTCAGTATTCACTAAAGACAAGCAGAGAAGAATTAGCGCTGAAAAGTCGTGGACACAGTTATTTTGTGCCTGACCTTATTGAATATGCATTTGTAGGAGTTTCCCTTTCAGACGCAAAATGTATCGGAGGAGAGTATTAATATGAATTACACAATGCGATTTACTAATGTTTCTTTTTATCAAATTACTAGTATTTGCGCCATTATTTAACGGCCAAAAATGCATGTCTTAAACTAATTTGTGCCTGTGTTGTAAGCAGATCGCCTGCACCTGATGAGCATCGGCTCTGCTTACTTGTGACTACGCTAATTTGCGCTGTGCTTGGTATATTGCGCTGGTCGATATGTAAATGAGATGTTGCGTCTGTGTTCTTTAATTTGTTTGTTGTCAGTAAATCACCTGCAGAAATTCCCACGCCCATCGGGCGTTTTGGAATTGCTCTCTCACGCTAATTTGTCCTGTTTAGTAAATCTGGCCCTATATATATGTGTTTTTAAAACTCTCTGCCATTTTTCACTTGAGAAAGCATGGAATCTGTCCAATGTTTTCTGCTTGTTGTTTGCACAAACTGAAGCTGCAGCAGCATCTGT
>NW_015513238.1:0-1693 GCF_001515645.1 Sinocyclocheilus grahami | reverse complement strand
TACGGTTTCCCATGCTCCCCTTTTCCTGAAACAGATGCGGTCAGAAATCAGCAACCATGCTGAGCACAGCCAAGCATGTGTGTACTAACAATGAACATGCACCACTCCAAAGATAGAAAGCACCACTGTGAAAACTGACAATTTATTTCATTATTATTTTATGACTGAATAGCTGAAACAACTTAACCAACGAGCCTGGCCTTTCCCTGAATGCTGACCAGACACACTCCAGTATGAAGGCTCAACATGCTGACCGAGTTGCTGGCTCTGCAGTGTATATTATGGTCTCAGCTGCTTCCCACTCTGTCTGGTCTGTCACAGTTGATGGAAATCCTACTTATCATTACTTAACGGAATATTAAAAAAAAAATTCAAATTCTGTCATCTACTCACCCTCATGTAATTCTAATCCTTATGCCTTCTTCCATGGAGTTATTCTGCATTATGTGCTGCTCTTTTCCTTACAGCAAAAGTGTATTGTAGCTATAGCCATATTGCTGCAATATCGCAATGCAATGTATTTTTCAAATACTGTCATACCGATGCTATTCAGTAGATAAGAAGTGCGCTATATAGAATGCATTGACAGGGAAACTCTATTAACTGCATACTCTTCTTACTAATTGTTGTAATTTAACTTTAACCCACACAACTAAATGTTTTTTTGATATAGTATGAAATACCACGTATAGCCCTATGATTTCCGCAGTGCACAAAATGCCATAGCCAATGCCAAATGTCATTTTACTTTATAAAGTGGAATGTCACAGGAATTTGCCATTTTTGGCCAAATAAATCAAGAATAGCGTAGTACAATAAATGAAATCTGGATATGAAATCATGTACGCACATTTTAAAGTGCAAAAGACCATGTAAACACTATTGTCGAGTTTTTCTTTTGCTTATTGACCAATTGGGAATGTAGGGGGGAAAAATGGGGAAAAATATATGTAGTCTCCTGTTCACCTCTGTTTACCCAACTATGATGAGTTCTGAAGCATGTGTGATGCTCGTGGTGTTTGAGAGTCACTTGACTAGCATTTCACCATTCATTAGATTAAAACTAGAATAATATCATTATATCCAAATCATTTATATCCATAAAAAAGAATGTAAAACAAGGTCATATCATATACACAGAAACCCAAAGGTCTTCACGACAACCCGTCAAAATAAAAGTTCCATTTAACTTGAAGAAATTATAATAGAAATACAGTACTACTGAACAGCAGGGTGTATTTTTTTCACAGTAATAATAATAATACAATTTATCAAAACTCACAGAAACTCAGGTCTTCACTACAACCTTGAAAAAATTCAAACTTGAAAACATTGTGACAGAAATATATTACTTTTGCACAATAGAAAGTATTTATAAATACTACTGTTTTGACAGTAACTTTGTATTTGATATTAAAATGTTTTATGCATACTCCTGACACTAAAAGAAGCTTATAATAATAATAATTTAACTAATAACTAATAATATTTAAAATTTGTAGTTCAAATTCTGCAAAACTTTTTCAAAACTTTTTTTTATTCCTACAGGAAAAGAAAACTCACGTAAACTTTAAATGTCATAAGGGTGAGAAGATGAAAGTCATCTCTTTAAAGTGCTAAAAACATGTCTCAAGCAGTCTGAAGCAGTGCATAGCATTTCAGTTTTGAGAAGACATGCACTCTTTGATGAAGC
>NW_015513237.1:7133-7439 GCF_001515645.1 Sinocyclocheilus grahami | reverse complement strand
AACTTTATAAACCTTAATCTCTAGCTTCCACTAACTGTCGTACACGCATTCACAAGAGAGTGGCGTTCCAGTAGGACGTAGGCGTAGCGTAAGCTCCGGTGAGATGTGACTAACGGGGAAGTGCAGAGGAGAGAGCAAAACATGACGAGTACAAAATGAGGATTTGTAAAGAAAAACGTTGGAGGTAGGGATGTAACGGTATGAAAATTTTCTTATCACGGTTATAGAGACCAAAATTATCACGGTTATCGGTATAATCGTGGTATTGTTCAAATGTGCTGGAGATGTTCAAAAAGTACCGACACA
>NW_015513237.1:1801-5359 GCF_001515645.1 Sinocyclocheilus grahami | reverse complement strand
GGGGGGGGGGGGGGGGGGGGGGAGTCCTCCACGTGGCCTAACATCTCAGAGCTGAACAAAGAACTTTAATTTGTTTTAAGTTTGCTACTCTTTCTTTAAAACATCAAGCATTATTTAATAGATTCAGCATTTTGTGGTACTACTAAAATCTTCTGAAACCACACACTTATGAGAGTCAAATGACCATGGAAACAAATTTAGGCATGTTATATGTGGGCATGGGAACAGGAAGACTGCCGCTGTGTGGGTTTACTTTAGCTGTTCTCTGGGGACAAATTTGTCTAAACCCGTCTAAAACTCCCTTTAGACATCCAAGGGCATCCTCAGTTAGAAAAATAAAATAAACTAAAAAAATTAATAAATGTATCAAATTTGATTTTACTTTTGATTTAAATAAATAAAAGAATAAATGAATGGATGTGATTTTATGGCTTCATTACATTCAGAAATCATGAGATCAATCATTATTTTAGATTTAATTCTTATCTATTGACAGAGAAGATAAATAAATGTGATTTTATAGCTTCATTAAATATAGAAATGATGAGATCCATTATTATTTCATATTTAATTAATATATATTGAATAAAAGAGTAAATAAATACCATATTATAAAATACCATATTATGAATTTAAAATAATATAAAGCATTTTAATTAAATGAATAAAAATATAATTTCTAGGGGTGGGGGAAAAATCGATACAGCATAGTATCGCGATATTTTCCGCGGCAATACTGTATCGATACACGGACGCCAAGTACCGATCTTTTATTATACTATTTTTGGTAGAATCAATTTCTTTACAGTCCACTAGATGATGGTGTTGAGTTTTTTTCTAAAATCCTTTAATGCACGGCAAGCCGTTGATTATCCCGCTTAACCAATGCCAGTATTGACCATTTAAAGCTGTTTATGATGTTAGCAGCACAATATTTAACCAGAAGGGTAAAAATGACGGTTATTTTCGTCAGTTACGGCTCGTTAGTTCTAGCATTCTGCCCGCTTCAAATCAGATACAGAGATGAAATAGTGCGGTAAGACCACATTTATTTGAATGAATTATCGATCGAGAGATGACAGGTGTGTGTGTATGTGTGAATTAAATTACCTGTGTCTGTGCGTCTCTCTCTACAAACTATGAAGCTGTTTA
The DNA here is from genome assembly GCF_001515645.1 of Sinocyclocheilus grahami. Lineage (NCBI taxonomy): Eukaryota > Metazoa > Chordata > Actinopteri > Cypriniformes > Cyprinidae > Sinocyclocheilus > Sinocyclocheilus grahami. The sequence goes on along the minus strand of NW_015513237.1, from coordinate 4,207 downwards.
GTTACTTCGATTTTACCTCGTTTCAGAGGAAGATAATGAAGCAAACTAGTATCTATGTTATTTAAGTCGTGTGGCAGCACCGACAATAAGTTTCTGTGTGTGCGCAGTGCGATCTGCAATCGCCGACCTCTCTCTCACTCACTGTGTTTATGTGTGTGCGCATCAATTAAAGCAGCGCATTAATATAGTAGCATTCTGCCCGCTTCAAATCAGATACAGAGATGAAATAGTGCGGTAAGACCACATTTATTTGAATGAATTATCGATCGAGAGATGACAGGTGTGTGTGTATGTGTGAATTAAATTACCTGTGTCTGTGCGTCTCTCTCTACAAACTATGAAGCTGTTTAGTTACTTCGATTTTACCTCGTTGCAGAGGAAGATAATGAAGCAAACTAGTATCTATGTTATTTAAGTCGCGTGGCAGCACCGACAATAAGTTTCTGTGTGTGCGCAGTGCGATCTGCAATCGCCGACCTCTCTCTCACTCACTGTGTTTATGTGTGTGCGCATCAATTAAAGCAGCGCATTAATATAGAACGGTGATTAAACTGGCTTGGAACTATATGGAATGAATGAAAGTAAAATACTCCAAGAGCAGAGCAGTGCATAGTATACCTGTTGTAGCACATTGTTTACTTTTAAGAGTACATGTTATGTTTAATTTTAATGTAAGACTATGTTTTATTTTAAATTTAACAGTGATTTACTTTCAAATGCCCCAATTGCTGAAGGGTCTGCACAACTTTTTTGTACAAGTTCAAGTTGCATTGTTCAAAATACCTGTAGTAGCACAGCAGTGCATACCTGTTTACATTGAATTAAGGTGGACTAGACTAGACTGTAATAAAAATAGTTGAGTTTGCCAGGTGCATACAACATTTATGACAGGTTTTCATGAAAGTGTTGGTCAGTTTGTCTGCTTGACAATCCCATTTTGCACTGCAACAATAAAATTGAAGTGAGAAAAACAAACTGAGAAATGTTTATTTTTAGTTAAAACACATGATGCCGAAGTTTTCATTTGGGGACATAATTTGAAGTTGGAAAAAGGTAATAAATTGCAATATATCGCAGAATATCGCAATATTTAAAATCGCAAATAATATTGTATCGTGACACAAGTATCGTGATAATATCGTATCATGGGGTCTTTGGTGATTCCCACCCCTAATAACTTCCTCCCAAAAACATTTTCTTTTAGGGTTAGACATTCATAATTAGCTTTATATAAATCAATGAAATGTAATAGAACAATGGAATGTTTTCATTGACATATCTAGGTAAATCTATTTGTGTGGAAAGGAAGAATAAACTTTAAAAAATTAGTAAAATGCTGGACCCTGTGCAGTTTGCACAAGAATATTAACTGAAAAGACACGGGGAGTGATTCTGCTCCTCTGCCGTTCACCCTGAATCTGAGCTTTAACTTTGCCTGAGTGTTTGAGTGACAAAAATAGCTCTCATCTGTTTTCAAAGGGCTCAGCAAATACCTACATAAAGGCTCCCTGCTGAACTAAGGTGTAAAAAAAACTACCCCTAAACACATAAGCACAGCACAAACATGTAATGTACTAGCAAAACCTTTCTTTCTGGAAAGACCTAAAACTCTGGAGCCGTAGTTCAAAGTTAAACCCACGCCACAAAGACTGTGAGCAGGCTGATTTCCAAAGGGCAAATAATGCTCATTCTGAATCTGCACTCTGTGAATAAGGCTAGAAACAGGAAAGACCCATGTATCGAACTGCTTAAGCATGAAATTTGATTATGCTTGTTGTCAAAGTGCAACATGGTGAGGACACTGACGCAAATGTTGTAGAAGAGCGATTTGAAGATGAAGAGAGGCTAACTGATCCAGTACTATCATCCCAGAGGCACAGAAACCTGAAACATGAGGCTCCAGAGCCAAAAAAAAAAAAAAAACACATGACAGGGAACCAGATTGATGGGCACAGAATCAATCCCATGAGTTGGGATACGGTCTCAATGTCTTGATCTGAAGTCCAGGCAGTTAAAAGAAATTATTCTTGGATCTAATAGATAATGCTGAAAAAAAACCTCAGAGATGTTCAGGAACTTTTAGAAACAAGTAATGCATCTAAATACGTTTCATTTTTTTTAAATCAAACTAAAAAAAATTTAAAGGCCAGCACAAAGAAAATGGTTTTGTACAGTCCCAAACACCCTCTTCCCAGCATGCACTGAGGCATGAATAAGTAGGATTGCATTCGTTTACCATTTGCCATAAACTACAATTTAAATGTTATTGTTGATTTGTGTCACTTTTAGTAACATGTTGACTTGGTCCTCTACTCAAAATGAACAGTTTTAATAATCATTTTGTTCTCCATGTGCACCAGTTTGAACGTTTGGCGTCAGTATTATTATTTTCATTTGGCAAGGATG
>NW_015513237.1:0-1611 GCF_001515645.1 Sinocyclocheilus grahami | reverse complement strand
TTAAAATATAAAACAGTTATTTTAAATTGTAATAATATTTCACAACAATGCTGTTTTTACAATATTTTTGATCAAATAAATGCAACCTTGACGAGCATAAAAGACTTTCAAAAACTTACCGACCTCAAATGTTTGAACGGTAGTGTAAATGCATAAAAATATTAAGCAGTTGAATTCAGTTCAAAATAAGCCATGGAAACGGTTTACTTTACTTTTTTAAGTTCACAGCTAAAAAACTGTTTATTAACATAAAAGGCATGAAAGTTTAAATAAAAAGGAGGATGACAGGTCCCAAACCATTACAGAAGAAAACAACTAAATAATGGCAAAAGTGCACAGATGCGCTACCTGCTTTGTGCTTCTCTCAAGAAGCTTTCAGGGGTGGAACGGGTGACATCAGACTCAGATCTGAGGACATTAATCATTTGCCTCACAGCACAACAAAAGCCACAAGACACTAAGAAGGGATGGGGGAGACTGTGGACGAGAGTGCAGTCAGCATCTGAAGCAGACAGGCTCTGGCATTAGGAGGTTAGGGTTCGGGCACAAAGATGCAGTCACGCAGATCAGGAGGAAAAGGGTCTCAGAATGACAAGAAAGAAGGGAAGGGGAACCACAGAACAGAAAAATAAATTACTAATGTGACATTTCTCAGTGAAACATGATATAATGCACCAGAATTTGTGATGTCAGCTAAAAAGGAAAGTCATTTTAGAAACAAAACAAGTTACTACATTTTGACAAAAGACTATATGAAGATGACTATTTTGTCAATTTAGAACAGCATAAACCAACAAATCATTCCTAATAAGACCAGGTACGTGCATTAAGTAAGTAAATAGAGTGGATTTTGATTTCATGTGAACTTTAACTTGTTAGATCAGGTACAAGCTCATAACACAGATCAGACACAGGGCTAAGGACATCAGACTGTGATTTACATATTACCAAATTCTGTCTCAACCCCAGACAATCTCAAGCAAAGAGTGCAATCTGATTGCATGCATTTGACAGATGATTGCTTCTACGCCTTGAGCTGTTCTTGTGTCCAATCTGTCATAGAGAGGGATTATATCAGTTTGAAGTTGTTGTGAAACACTCTAAAACCCAACAACTAATGCCAGCAAATGAGGGCACAGGATGGAGAGCATGGTCTTTGAGCAACTCTCATACACTCGCAAGAGAGCAGACAGGTACAGCATCTGAAGCTAAGCTTCATTACATAATCTTATGGTGATTATACAGTAAAAAAAGGCAAGGTTTCACTGCTCTTGCTTTTCTCTGCTCAACTAAAAATAACTCGCAGGACACAGGTGGCGCATCAGGTTTGATGACCACTTGTCTGGCACTAGCAGCCTTGCTGGTGTTATAAAACCACAAAACATGCTGTGAATTAATTTGTTAAGAGACTACACCTTAGGTTTATAGTTTAGAATTTTAATGAAAGATTTAAAGGGACAGCTCACAAATTCTGCCATCACTTTATTGCCCTCATGTCTTTTTAAACTTGTATGACTTTCTATCTTATGCAGTTCTTCAAAAAAAGATTTAGTTGGTAACTAAACAGTATATATTGTTGCTCTTTTGATAGTTTTGACTGCTTTTATTGTC
>NW_015513236.1:7049-7440 GCF_001515645.1 Sinocyclocheilus grahami | reverse complement strand
TAGAATAGAATACTTCGGTCTGCACAGCGTCACTTCGAGCCAAACACATCTTGTGAAATGTAAGAAGTATGTAGGTCTTGGGGTGGGTATATTTATTGTGTTAATGATTTTAACACATTTTTTTCCCCCATAACTAATTAATTAACTCATTAAATTGACAGCCCTAATTTTTATTTTCATTTCAAACGTGATGGAGGAGAAACATTGTGACAAAACTGTAGAGAAAACTTGCTCACAGACTAAAGGAAGTTTTTTACTGAAAAGAAGAGACAAGAAAAGTTTAATCTGCACTCAGTGTGGAAAGAGTTTGACAAGCAAACATAGTCTTAGTGTTCATGAGAGGATTCACACTGGAGAGAAACCATTCACTTGTGATCAGTGCGAGAAGAGT